>NW_028242891.1:0-253342 GCF_964263255.1 Lissotriton vulgaris
TCCAGCGTTTACCACTATTCTTAACTTAGGGCTCGTTAGGGTTAGCAGTATTGAATTGCATGTGTTTGGGTGGGGGGCTGTTTGTGGGGGGGTTTGCGAGTCTTGGAGCGATGCTGAGTATGGATACTTTTGCTTGCTTGAAAGTGGTTTGAATACAATCCACGGTGGGTAAGGGGGGATTTGGGCCTACTTTACTTTCAAAGTACGTTTTGTCACGATTTTTCTACTAGGCCTCGTTTTTTGAGATCTGATTGGGGGTCTTCTACATTTTTGCGACTGGGTTTAGTAAGGGTCTGGGAGCACTGCTGGGAAGGTCTAATTTTGTTCTAAAACACAGTTTACAGTACACCTAGCTTGAGGGGAAAGATCCGCTAAATTAATTTGCCCATACTTATTTATCCTTCAAAAGGAGACTCAGACAGAGTACGCACTTTCAAAAATATTGTACTGTCTATTAGGAAACTCAAAGTGTGACTTTTTGCACTATACAGCGTACATACCTTATATTTATTTGTCAGTGGTGTTCTAATATCACTTCCTGTTTTTCCATCAATAATTACAGGCCGGGTTTCAGTCTGTGCAATGGGAACAAAAGGATGAAATCAGGCTTCACATTAGCGAGCCGCAATTCAGCATTCGCCAGGCAGGCAGTGGACAGGGTGTCTTCTGGTCACCAACATTGATGGACGGAGCGTCAGTTAGAATGGAGGAGTCCCGCTAATAAGAGGAATGGTTTGATGCATGCAACTTACCAAATTCAACAGGACAACTGCAACAACATACAGATACAGTATCCGTTCTTTTCTAATTATCTTTTAAGTAATGTTATTCCTGTGAACTTCTATGAGTGTGACTCTGCATTTCTTTGATCTCTGCTTCTAAATTCATCCCTACAGCCATTCTATAGGTTTTACTTGTGCTATTTTTTAAACCTAATTTAATGTAAGAAGTGTTTCTCTGAGTGCAGAGATAGGCAAATGAAAATGCATAATTAGTACTGCAGCCCTGTACTGTCTCATTCTTTCATTCACGGTTGTCGAAAGTACTACTTACTTTTCAGTAACCATGCATGCAGTAGTGCATGCACTTCCTTTATGTCACTTAAAAGATTTATGGTTAGCTTTGTACACAAAGATTTCTTTATCTTCAATTATTGTTTGTCCATGCTGTGCTTTTTTTTCTTTTCTCAACAAAACTTTCCCAAAATCCCCCATTCCCATCCATTTTCCAAGCACTTCCCCCGGGCTGTGTGGTTTTGATTGATGTGTGACTAAATGACAGCAATAATTCTACACGCCTGCTGGGGAGGATAAGGTCAAAGCAACAGGCTGGTGAAGGAATCCGAGGATATATTCTATTCTTACTCAGCTTGACACTCAGTCACTATTGGCAAATGAAAGCAGATTTTCATGTGCACCATCAACTTGATTGGTCATCAAGAACTTCCTCCTCCTAGATGTGGCAAATGATTACGCTGCTGTGTCCTTCACCTTCGGTACTATTTCTTGTAGTAGTAGCCAATGTCAAAGAAATTCAATCAAGTACTAATTATACTTTCAATACTTTACCATTTGTTAGGCTACATTGGGGCACTGTTGTAGTGTATTGTCACCTGCTATATTCTCTATTGTACCGTTCTAATGCTACGGTAAGGACAAACAAGGTTTCATTTTCTTTTTTTTCAGATGCTGCAACTGCCACTGTGTAACACCACTAGTACCACCGCAATGATGACATTTCATCCGCCCAGGATTGCCAACCTTAATCGCCATTTGCTGTGTAGCCAGCCCTGTGCCTAGCCCTGTTTCCAAACACAAATTACAGGTAAGAAAAGCGTTTGGGGGGAGGAAGTATAATGGAGTATTAGGAGAGACGAGAGACTGACGCTAGTACTAGTAAAGTCCTAGAACTATTGATTGAATTCACTTACTCTGTGAGAGGCACTTAGTTTTGAAAACATTTGGGCAATTAATTACACAACTTGAGTCAAGATGCCACTTAAGTTTCTGGAAAATAAACTTACTGTTAAACCCCCACCCACCAGCCCCAAAAGCAGTAAACCAAAACACATATGCTAAGATAAAGTTTAAAGTATATTTATATCCCTAACAAAAATAATCTCCCGCAAGACCCAACCCACCCCCACTCCCTAACCCCAACGAATGTCCGTGAAAAGTCCAAAAATCCCAACTCCCGATTCCCACCCCCCAGAAGTCTTTAAAAAAGGGGCAAGGGACAGTCTCCTCCTACTGCTGGCTGCTGCTGTTGACTTTCCGGGCCAGGTCGGCATGCTCCTTGCGGAGGGTCTCGAGCAGGGTTTTGGTGTTGAGGAGCTCCTGCTCGAGGTAGGAGACCCTCAGGGAAAGGCGGTGCATCCTTTTTTTGTAACTGCTGTGGGGGGCAGCTGATTTCTTTGCTGCTCGGCGGTGGCGGGTGGCTGCGGTAGCCCAGCTCCGTACCGCTGGAGACCTGCTGCGCTGACTGGCTGACCCAGGGAGCGCGGAGGAGGATGTAGGTGTCACCGTAGATGTTGTAGAAGTACTCTGCGTGTCCTCTTCCTCCTGGGCCACCAGCCACCGATATTCGGTGACAGTGGCCTCCAGCCTCCGTTGCCGGGCCCGTCTAGCCAGCTCCTTCCGTGTTGGTTTGGAAGGAGCATCTATATGAAGATAGAAAAAGACATAGTATGTAACCAATGCTCTTTAAGATTAACACAAAATGATTCAGCAGAAAGTTGTGTCACAGTAGAACTAGCAACTTGCAAGCGCAGTACATAACTATTGTGGCCAGTATCTATCTAACCTCTCACTTCTTCATCCTTGCTCTAACATTAGTGGGAGTTTAAGGAATCAATTCTATGAGCACTATGGACTCACTCCATTAGAGTTGACTATGAAAGTACACCAGTCTTATTCTTCTTCTTCTCTCTTGTTTAGCAAAATTGGTACGTTAACTTCTGCAAGCCAGCATAATGCCAGCGCAGCCAACTTGCACCCGAGAAAAGCAGACGCCCGCCATGATGAGTGAGACAGACTTGCGTTACTGTACCAGTCCAGTACATGCAGGTGGTGATGCTCTTACTTTTCTATTATAGGTGGCACTGAGAATACTCTGTTACAAGAGCTACTGCTTAATTAATTTAACTTTCACCCTACAGTGCCAATGAATACTAGAAAAGGAAAATGAAGAAGATAAATAATCTGATTATCTATCACTGCACATGGTATGTATTTGCTTACATATGGGATGACTTTAGGTGCTTTGCTTTTTATTGAGTGAACAGTGATACATCCACACATGAATGACCGAGTACTACTAAACTTATTAACAGAGGTAGTGAGTGGCCATCGTAATAGCCGGATATATGCTGTGCTTGCAATACAAACTACTGCTACTATTCATTGTAGTATTCGGACAAAATTACAACTTCTTTTCCTTGCCTTTCCTACACTGGGACGGACATGCTGGTGTGGTGTTACATGCTCTTCAAAGTAACACTTAGTTCATCCATTGACCGTCTACTCTGTCTAGATACACATATGCTATCTAAGAGTCATATAGTACCATGATCCAGGCAACCATCCATTCAAACTATATGTCAATCATTCTTCTTCATGTCTCTCATCTGGATAAACCTTACGCTTTCTCACGGGGAGCACACTATGCAGTCTGCAATCTCAATAAGTAAGGAATATAAGAGCTTACCACTGCCTGCCACTACCGTGGAAACCCGCACAGCAGTTTCATCCGGCACTTGCACCGCCTCCTCCCCAGAGCTTTCCTCCTCCACCTCCGCGCTGGGCCCAGCACCTGATGTTCCACCTAAAAAGTACATTTCAGAATGTTAGATGTCATAGACATACACCACTCACTAGTATTTTGTCTAGGAATGAAGAAATGTGAATACAGAAACAAATCTAATAATTTGTGACCGTCTACTCTAAAGTAAAAATGTCCCTTTTTCCAGGGATGGGTGTTGTCTTGCTGCACTTTTTGGCACAACTGATGAATGCTTGCTTTTTAACATGCACCATTTTTCTCATAACAGACAGAAGCTTCACTTCTAAGAACAAATCATCATAACTAGGACGAAGGGACCAATGATTCAGCACCAAAAAGAAAAATGAAAGTTCAAACCAAGTGAGGGCTCGGCTCGCCCACAATAAATGTGTGAAATAAATAACTATAAGCACTTTTCCATTTTTAATCAACCGTTTATGTTTTATGACAAGCTTGATTTTAATAAATATTTTTACTTTTAATAAAGCTTTAAAACTTAAATAGACTCTGTGGTTTTTGGTCATGAGTGAATGAGCAAAAGGTTTTGCAATTTGCAAGCATTAGTCCGTGCCTCTGACACTTCTTGACTCTGACTCCGTACTCTTGTCCTGCGTTGGATAATCATCATTGGGGATCAATCATCGATGAATTCTGGAGCTAAATGACTCTGCCACACTATCTAGTCAGTAAAGAGATTGGGGGTTCTTCAAAGTCTGATATCACTTAGTTATGTGGAAAGTCTACCTGCGCCTATTATAATGAATAAACATTGCACTATTTAGTGTCCATAGTTCTGTTTGTGCAGATTTGTCCCTGCAACAGTAGTAGTATGAAGTGTCCTCCTATCCAAACCAAAAGTAAAGTAGTATCTTATTCTTTCTTGGTGGTCGTTCACCTTTTTATTGTTGGTAATTGTCAAAGCATAAACATTTAGAAGACTTGAAAAGACATTATGGACAATCTCAGAGGACTGCACTCAGTGCATAGAGCTATTGCTGACTAAAATAGAAGTTTCGTTTTACACCTTTTGCCAAATGTGCAATCTTAGTTAGCTACACAGACAGACTAATAAGAATAATCTAGTAATACCACAGGGAGTCATAGTCAAGGCAGGATAAGAATTCAGATACAGTCTACAAGAAGATCAAAGACGATTTATAAAAAATTGAATGAGGAACGCTAGGAAAAAATAGATACTCTATATTAAAATTAAAACTTACCGGGGCCAGCAAAGGAGCCCTCGCCTGACCGATCCTGGCCTTGTTCAGCAGCAGCAGCCTCCTCCAATGCCCTCTTGCCCTGGTGGGAGCTGATGTACAACATGAAAGAAAGAAAGACCAGAAAACATGGATGATATTTGTCAACCAAATCAAACATTTCAAAAGAACAATAACAAAATATTTTGGAGAAATAGCAAATGGACAACTATTCCACTGGATATATTGACCTATCTCATGTGGTCTACTACGATATTAGTATTGCTTGATTTGCGGACCGTCAACTTGGAAAGTTATGTAACTCACTAAACAAACTACTAAAAAGGTTCGCCTAGGACTGGCAGGCAGCAGTCCGCAGCACGCAAAGTGACAGACAAAGTCCATTGTGATTGCAGATCAGCGACAACACTAAAAAGTTTCCTACTACATTAACCAGTCATTAAAATACTCAAACTATCAATCCACCACCACTATTTCTTCTTATTGCCAGGTGTACAAAGGAAGGACTGGACTTGAGTCTGTAGGGGCAGATTTAGAAGCCCCTTTCGGCTCTTTTGCTCCATTGTTGCGTGACTTTTGTGACGCAGCAGCAGAACAAAAGAGGCGCCATGAAGCGGCGTATATTAACAACGTGACACATATGGGAAATGCATCACGTTGTAAAGCCCTGCGCCATCAGGGGGCGTTCTGGTGCAAGGGAGGGTGTTCCTGCGCAGGAACGCATCCTAAAAGTGGCTGAGGGAAATCTACAAGATTTCAATCAGTCACTTTTAGGACAATGATGTGTGACTCAAACCCTGCACCTGCTTGAAGCAGACGTACGGCTTGACGCAGCATTGGGGAGATAGGGCACCCCAGAGCATTGCTGCAGCTGCGCCATCGTTGCGACGCAACTCCAGCAATGCGCCGCCTTTACGGCACAGATGCGTAACGCTTTGGTGACGTTTTGGGCCCATGGTGCGCCACATTGTAAATACGGCGCACCATGGGTGGTGGTGGCGTGGCGCACAATTACTGGCGCATCCCTGCTACTTTGCAGTGATGCGCCGGTAATTGAAAATCTGACCCTTAGTGTCTAGCATTATGCAGTTCTTTAAACTACACTCATACATAATTTCTCAGGCCAATGAAATGAACACAAAATCGAAAACAAATAAGCATAGTAGCAACGCTACTGAGAAGGAGAGCAGTGCACCTGAAATGCGCAGAAGATTTTGAAATATAATTTACCTACAATGTAATCAGCAGCATTATTGCTCTTAGTAAAAAAACTAAAATTTGCAATATAATAACACAAAGAGCAGGAGAAAACAGAGTAGTGAAGAAATAGCTACTACTACTCACCAAGCCCGGGGATCTCAAGGCTGAGCAGGTGGATCAAGTCGCGTTCCCGGTCCAGGAGATCCGTCCAATGGTGGGTGGCCTGGTTGTAGGTGCGCCGGACCCGAGAGTGTTGGTACATGGCCCGGCACACCTTCTCCCACCGCTTCCGGCACTCCCGGATCCCTCACCCGCTAGCGATCTTGCCGCCTGCCATGATGGTCCTGGGGAGGTGGCGCTGAACATCAAAAACTAGTGCGGCCACCTCCTCCGCGCTGAGGATCTACCGGGCTGTGACCTGCTCCCCCCTCAAACGCCTGCACGGGAGCCGGGCACGGGGTGCGGGACCCTTCCCCTTCTCAGGATGCTTCCCGGCTCCCTTTACCATGGTCTGGGTAGAAAGGAAGGTAAATAATAAAGAAGAAATAGAATAGGGAAGAAGAAAAGAAAAGAGTTTAAAAAAGTAGTTTAAAATTAACCAAAAGTAGCAGAAAACACAAAAATATAGAGCTAGAAAAATAGAGGGATAGATAATAAGTAAAATAGATTTTAAAAAACTTCAAGCAAGCAAAGGATGGCAGAGATTCAGAGGGGATACAGAAAGCATGCCCAGAACCATAGCAATAAATGAGAAACAAGGCCGCGCCCGTTCACGACCGCGTGCGTAAGTTCGCCCGAGATTTCCCTCGCGATCACACGCGAACTTGCTCATAGAATAGCTACAAGTAGGCCACAAAGGTCCTGTGAAAAAAAATTGCACTGTAACAGAAAGCAAATTACAGATAAGGAAGCAGGTGCCAGACTGGAAGTTTAAATTCAGTGACACATTAATCAACCCCAAATTGATTCATGTCAGTTGAAGCAGGGCAGGTGTGCTTGCTTTTCCCCCCCATAATCTACAGTGATGAACCAGAGGGTGGCAGTGATGTACCAGAGGGTGGCATGGGTGAACCAGAGGGTGGCAGTCGTGAAACAGAGGGTGCTGTGAACCTGTGATGATGAACCAGATGTAGAAACAACATAGTCGCGACCGTTGCAAGCCGACAAGTGAGTTCGCAATTGTGAACTGGTACAAAACCCTTGCGAACTGGCAGAAACCCTTGCAAACACAAAAAAAAGAAAAAATCAGCAAATTCGCGAGAGTTCGCAGATTTTGCGATTGCGAATTCGTGAATACGCAAATTCACGAACCGCGAATTCGCAAAATTCACCCATGCTTACTGACATCCTTCTCCAAAAGATGGTGGACTTCGCTGGCGACATAGTCTGCAACTTTTTGGTCTTGGGTCCACTCGGCTGACCTAGGATGATAAATGTCAGACGGGTCAAACATGTCTGAATGCCCACTGTTCCGTTCTGGGGACTCAAAGGAATTGTATCCCGGGTGCCATAGTCTGCACCACTTGTTTTCAGGTGTTTATAAAACTTCGCCGAAGCAGTGTTTTGCGGAAAGCCAATATGCAAATGTGGGCTACATTTTTTTTGCGTGCCCGGGCCGATTTCTAGTCCGGGGCTGTTTGGATATCGCCTCGCACATAGCGCTACTCGCTAGAAGCCTGTTGTAATTTTAAAAAAAGCCCTGTTTTGTCGTTTCTGTTCTTTTTAATTGTATTCACTTATACCTCGGTTTTAATAATTAGTTTAGATTTGCCTAGATTTCATAGTCACCCCTACCTGTGTCCTTAGACCCGGACCGCATCTCCTGCACTTTAAAATTCTGCTGCATTCACCGCCATTTGGGCGGCCCGGTCCCCGCGCTCTGTTTACCTGGGGCGCCATCTTGGGTGGGTCTAAGAAGCACTCCTCAGCCATTCGCTGGAGCCGACACGTGGACTGGATAGAGGCTGTACTTAGAGCGTGTACTTAAGGCGGGTAGGAGGGAGCTTCACTCCTGTTTGGATATCGCCTCGCACATAGCGCTACTCGCTAGAAGCCTGTTGTAATTTTTAAAAAAAGCCCCGTTTTGTCGTTTCTGTTCTTTTTAATTGTATTCACTTATACCTCGGTTTTAATAATTAGTTTAGATTTGCCTAGATTTCATAGTCACCCCTACATGTGTCCTTAGACCCAGACCGCATCTCCTGCACTTTAAAATTCTGCTGCATTCACCGCCATTTGGGCGGCCCGGTCCCCGCGCTTTGTTTACCTGGGGCGCCATCTTGGGTGGGTCTAAGAAGCACTCCTCAGCCATTCGCTGGAGCCGACACGTGGACTCGATAGAACCCTACTTAATTAGCTGGATATGACGCGCAGCGTGTACGCGCATCGTGGACGCCACAGTCACGCCGGAGTCACGCCAGAGTCCAGCCCGTCTGCGCCCGTCCGTGCTGAGGACGCGCTGGGCGGCTGGACTCTGGACTTAGACGAAGCTTTTGCCTCCTCGTGTAGATACTCTCACCAGGAGATGCTACGCCTGAAACCCCGAAGTTTGTGGTGCTCGCACTCCTATGAACCTGACGAACTTCTTTTTCCTTTACGATGTGGCTGTTACCACACGCGTAGGCCTGTTAGTCCTGTTCCCCGTCACCTTTCCTCTGACCTCCCCGCCGTCAGTAGACCCAGGACAGTGGGAGTAGAAGGCATTTTGATCAATGCCCGCTCCCTTGTCAAAAACAAGATAATGTTTAGGGAGATGGTCCTAGACAGAAAGCCTGCCCTAGTGTTTATCACTGAAACTTGGGCTAAAGACTCATCTGGTCCTGATCTGATCGAAGCGGTCCCAGAAGGGTACTGCCTGGCCAGACTGGACAGACAGGGACGAGTGGGAGGGGGTATAGCGATCCTCTATAAAGACCACCTGCAATGCCACACAGTACCTATACCCGACTTTCCGGATAGCTTTCAAGCTTTCTATTTCACCATAAAGGAAGTGCAATGCCTTTTTTTCAATGGAATTCTGCTGTATCAACCTCCTGGCCCGAGGACCGACTTCACGCACAACTTCCTCCAGTCCTTGGAACCCTACTTTGGTCGAGAAAATTTTTCCATTCTAGGTGATTTTAATTACCATTTAGAACGGCATGATTTATCTGATACTTCATGTCTTACTGAGGCCTTGGCGTCCTGTGGACTCGCGCAGCGAGTTAGCGGGGTTACCCATCGTGCGGGCCACACACTAGATGGTGTTTTCTCTAACGACCATCGTTTGACCATCAAGGATCCAGTGTATCTGTCTTGGTCCGATCACCTTGCGGTCCCTTTCCTTTTGGAATGCCATAGGATGGATAGAAGTAAAATAGGGAAACACTCAGTGGAAACTGCCAGAAATTTTAGAAATATCAGCAATGACTCCTTTGCGCCATGGGCTGTCAGCCTTTCTACTACTGGCATGGACAGTGTTCAGACCACGGTTGGTCATTTTGAACAGGTTATTACTGAGGCCCTGAATGAACTGGCCCCAGTACAGACCCGCCGCTGAGCCAGAAAAATACCATCTGCCCCATGGTTTTCTGAATCCCTCAGACTCCTCAGGCAAGAAGTGAGGAGGATGGAGAGGCTCTGGCACTCAGGCTGGGACCTCAAGAACAAGGAAGCTCACAAACTCCTGGTCAGGAAATACAAGGCTGAGATTGTGCAGGCCAAACAAGATCACTTTGTGGCCATGACAACCTCGCTCTCCTCGCCGAAGGAGCTTTTCAGAATCGTTGACTCCTTAGTCAACCTACAAACACCTGACTCTGTTGTACCCTCGCAAGATCTATGTGATAAAATTTCTTCCTTCTTTCACACCAAAATACAGGATATCTACCTGGCTCTTGAGGAACAAAGAGCATATATCAGTGGGCCCCCTGCTCGGGTTGAGATGAACATGACCACCACAGATATCTCCCTATTGAGCACCCTGGACTCCTTTCCCCCGCTGGTTTTACAAGATCTGGAGATCTTGCTTAATAAGACCAAATCTGGCTCCCCCCTAGATATCTGCCCACTGAAAATCATTAAGCAGTGTAGGGAAACCTTCCTACCGCCTCTGCTAGAAATCATGAATCTAGCTATGAGAGACGGTGTCTTCCCCTCGGAGTGGAAGAGTGCAGTAGTGAAACTCCTGCTAAAGAAGGCCTCCCTTGATCCGGAGGTCCTAAAAAACTTCCGTCCGATCTCACTGCTCCCAGCCCCTGCGAAGATGCTTGAGGCACATCTAAACAAGCATCTCGCTGCCTTGGTGGAAGACTCGGGCTGTCTGGACTTTTCCCAGCATGGATTCAGGAGGGAACACAGCACTGAGTCGGCCCTCACTATTGTGCTTGATAAGATCCGCACGAAAGTGGATGGGGGCCAGACCACCCTCCTGGTCCTGTTAGATCTAACTGCGGCCTTTGATACCCTCTCCCCCTCAGTACTCACATCTCGTCTCAGGGAAGTGGGGGTGAAGGACGCAGCTCTAGATCTACTGACCTCTTTCCTTGACGGAAGGGAACAAAGAGTCAAGCTGGGGGAGTTCCTTCCTATCTCCATCCAGACCGGTGCTTTGTGGGGTCCCGCAAGGGCCGGCTCTTAGTCCGACCCTATTTAACATCTACGTGACCCCACTAGCCAGACTAATTAGAACTTTCGGGATGGAGGTAGTTTCTTATGCAGATGACACCCAAATCCTCGTCTCTCTTTCCTATTCAGATGTACCAACTGCCTCCAACTTTAGATCTTGCATGGAGGCGGTTGGTCAGTGGATGATCCAGAACTCACTCAAACTGAATGGGGAGAAGACTGAGGTAATGGTGTTTGGAGGGAAAAAGAACATCTGGTCAGCCAGCTGGTGGCCTGACTCGCTAGGATTGTGCCCTTCCCCCACGACATCTGCTAAGAATCTTGGGGTGATGATAGACCCTGCCCTGGATATGGGCAGACAGGTTAGTAGAACCATCTCCACCTGTTGGGGCTTAATCCACACCCTGCGAAGAATCAGGAAATATCTCTCTCAGCAATCCAGAAAGCAAATAGCTGTCGCACTTATCGGCTCACGACTGGACTACTGTAATGCGCTGTATGCGGGGCTAAACAGGAGCCTGCTGCAGGGCTTGCAGGTAGTCCAGAATGCTGCAGCCAGATTTGTTCTGGATGTTCCCAGACACTCCTCGGCCACGTTGGCCAGGAAAGCGCTGCATTGGCTACCGGTAGAGCACTGAGTACGGTTTAAAGTCCCATGCATGACCTATAGAGCCATTGCAAAGAACAGCGACACGGGAGTTGGTTCCATCATCTCCCATTACACTCCTGGAAGGGACTTGCGCTCCTCCAGGAAACTGCTCCTGACAGTCCCCCGCATACGAAGAGCCAAGTGGGGTGGCAGGGCTTTCTCCACCCTGGCCCCTAAATGGTGGAATGATCTCCCTCTGGATCTCAGGTCCCTACCATCCCTACAGAAATTCCGAAGTGCCTTAAAACTCGCCTCTTCCTGCAAGCCTATGTGTAAGGATGATGTTTCCATTTTTTAGATGTTATTGTTAGGCGCCTTGATACCTGTGGGTTATTGTTTTGCACATTATAAATTTTTTATCAATCAATCAATCAATCTAATCCAACCCTGCATTAGGTCTCGCATTACTGAAGGTTTGAGCTATTGGTGTTGCATTATTATTTGCAATGCCAAAAGGTCAACGTTTCCCTAATGCAAGACCTACTGCACTGCAAATGCTTGTCATTACTGGCACTGCTCCAGACACACCCTTGGCCATTGAAAAGAACGCCCAAAAAGAATTATGCATTTCGAAATGAACACTCATCACTCCTACCACTTTTGTTGTCACATGTCAAGCTCATGCTTGCAGGGCGAGAATGCCCTCGTCCGTCCTCATGGGCCAGTCGTTCAGCCCTAACCCCTCCCGCCCCTCAACAAAACAAAGGGGGATATTCTCAAGAACGCATGATAATTATTGCATAATTAGCTTAATGCAACTCTTCACATCGCAGTCTATCGCGGGAAAAGAATATCACTGTGTTAACGTTGAATTCTCAACACGGCGGTACCATTCGATAGTCTCACGACAAAGCGTCAAATGTCCGCGATAAGGTCACAGGGATGACTGTTGTGTTCTATCTAGGACCCCGATCAATATTGTGACCTCATGCCCCTATACGGCTATAATCAATAGGTATCCCTATAATGGCATAAACAATCAGAGCCATATTTCAGTAACTCGTCTCTGCAGCTCATTACAGTACATGACACAGCAGAAGCCACTTCCTTAAGATTTCTAGATAACACACAGAGATAAAACTCCCAGCAACCTGGGAAAGCCCCGCTTGCTTTGTTTTGATTAGTAGTAGAACTCTAACGAGCACTGTAAGAACGACCAGTTCTTAGAGACATCTTTATTGACGTCTTATGTCCAAAAACTTACGTCAAACAAGGCACCTTTCAGGTATAAATAATACCAACGTTGCCTTAAGCAAATGCGATGGTGGTGGTGAATACAGGAGCAGAACAGCTGTCCCTTGCAGAGCCCAGCAGATGCGAGAAGCCCACAGACGCTGCCCCTCCTCCTCCTTGACGCACTGAGAAAGACGCTGTCTTTTCTCCTGCCGAGAAAATCCAGCTCCGGCGTTTCCAGCCTACCCTTGCGGGTGACTGGAATATCGGGTCCTGAGAGGAGATACCAGACCTCCAACATTCTATTTCAGAGGTACGGTGTTGACTAAACCCTTAGAGAGAATTCTTGAAGCAAAACCTTGGCAAAACCAACTTAACTTAAACTGCTACTTACTTACTCCCTCCCAAGTATTAGGCTTAGGTCAGGTACACCGGGGAAGGCGTAGTTAGAAGCACCAGCTGAGAACGTTAGCCAAATGTATATATGAATGTATATATTCTATTCATTTTAACTATCGTATGGCTAATAAACCATATCAATGCTTTTACAGTATTATTTCGCAATACTCCTTTTACTGTACGCACTTTTTATAATAACAAGTCTTGCAATTGTGGCAATTCATTTCTCTTGCATGAGAAGAAAGACTGTTCAATAAATAATACCTTTTATTGAAAACGCCCGTCTCTCTATTTCTCTGCATAACTGGTGAAAGTAATCCTGCACAACTGACTGAGTGAAATAGCTGTCTATTGTTTCACACGACTCTAGAGATTGACTCTTATTCTGAGGAGCAAAGTTGTCATGTTAATGCGGTTGTTGGAAAACTGAATCCCTTCTTGTCTGAGCCAGGGGAGCCGATCACTTCCTATTCAGTCAAGAAAGTTTCCAGTGACCTCTGAGCTAGCTGGCACAAACCCAATTAAGTCTAACATAGTCAGTGGAGATCTAGAAGACCGCACTCCTATGTCTACACTGTTGTTTATGTTATTCCAATGCGCAGGGCCTATAGGGAAAATAGGAACTACACTACATGACAATAAAAAAGTAAACCCCAATGCGATAAAAGTTGCGATGGTCCCAACCACGATAAAGGAATCTGCGATACTCATCGCCAGGCCTACAACTCACACATGTCAGGTGGGAAAATCACTATAAAAGTTGAAAAAAACATACAAACAAAAGCAAAACAACAGCAAAGCACAATGGAGGGAGCCAGAGCAACAAGACAACAAGAACCCCACAAGCCCCCCGGAGGACCAGCCTAGGACGTCGAGGTCAGGGAAGGGCAAGGACAAGAAGAGTAGGAAGAAGCGGTTCGGTCAGCAGGAAAACAGGATCCTAATAACAGAAGTGGTAGAACACCATCAA
This sequence comes from Lissotriton vulgaris, assembly GCF_964263255.1. Classification (NCBI taxonomy): domain Eukaryota; kingdom Metazoa; phylum Chordata; class Amphibia; order Caudata; family Salamandridae; genus Lissotriton; species Lissotriton vulgaris. Next base: position 13,994 of record NW_028242891.1, read on the forward strand.
CTACTGTTTGTCACCTCCACTTTATCATTGGCAATAAAAAATGGGAATATGGCAATCCATCGTGGACAAGGTGAATGCAATCGGAGTGCTGAAGAGGACAATGGAAGAGGTCAAGAGGAGCTGGAATGATGTGAAGCGCAAAACCAAGCAGAAACTCGCCAACAACCAGAAGGGAGCAATGCAGACTGGAGGTGGGAGTCCAGCGTCACAGGAGGAGCTGGACTAGAGGGAGGAAATGGTGTCCACAGTCATCAGTGGAGGGACGGTGGCAGAAGTTGAGGGACCGGACACAGCTCAACATGACCAGATACAACAGCACCAGGGTGAGTAACGACCAAGAACTGGGGGTACGGGGGGAGATGGGCACAATGGCACACATACACAATTAAGTAGACCCCCAACTCCCACCATGAGACCAATGTACCCAAGTATGCAACATCTCAGCACTGTATAAGCACAGAAGTCAAAGGCACACAGCATGAAAGGGAGAAGGGGCACCAAATTCAGAGTTGCAGGGGCGACTCCCCCAAAATGCAGCATACAGACATTGCATGCAGAGCACATCAACATTGACAACAAAGTGGTACAAACAGCAACTTGTCCACAACAGAACAGAGGACACAACTGGTGCTGCTTGTGTGTAGAAACTGGCAAATCACATTTGGCACTGTAGGGAAATGTGAGTTGCCAATGTATAAATAAAAACACACATCCATGATGTTGTCGAAATGTCCACTGTCCCGCATCACACAGATAGCTGTTCCCAAACAGTCACAAACTACACTGTCATGCAGTCTGAAGGTAAACATGCACAATGCGTCAACAAACATGTGAACACAATGTTAAAATGCATCTCCCCTTTACATTGCGGAGGGAAATCCAACACCTCCTGCAGAGCAGCCCGAACCACTCTTCTCTGATGACAAAGAGGACCACCACACCTTCGCCTCAACGCCGTACAACAGCTTGTGGAAAGCCTCCGTACCCCACCTCCAGGAGCAGGGCAGCCCTGCAGCTATGAGGAGACCCCACCCCAAGTACAGACCACACAGCAGGCAGCACCCTCAACCACGGCTGCCTCACTGAACCCCCACGAAGAACATATGGCCTTCCAACGCCTTGTGTTGGGGTGCCAGGAGAAGGTGGCTGAACAGGTGCGGGAGGGGTTTGAACGCATGGCAGCCAAACTAGATGCCATACGTGGGTATCTAAGTCCTATCGGGGACCACTCACAGTCCCTAACGGACACCCACAGTCCACTCCATGCTCTCCAATGAACCATGGCTGACATTGCAGGAGTCCTGACTCAGAGACAAGAACAACTGTCTAGTCAGAGTGGCTCTAGCGATCTCACCCGGGAGTTGGGACACATGCGCATGTTCATGGAGAACATGGAGCGGATACAGGTGGAAAGAGCGGCTGCCACAGCTGCACACCAGCGAGAAGTAGGTGGGTTCCTCAACACCCTAAAGACTCTCCTCATGGTATTGCTGCCACAAGGCCTGGCGCTGATGCATGCTGCTGCTACCACTTCATTCACATCTCCACCCCCTGAAGTGTCAGTGCGACACAGTGCAACAGACATTACATATTCCGGCCCCTGAGGTATCACTGCCACACAGTGCTGGAGACAGAACACCACCGCCCACACGTGAGGCACATGCAACAGCAGAGGATGAAGATGCGGATGAATCTGCCTTCATGGTGAGAAGGACGCAGTAGCATTCATCTCCGCCATATGGCCGGTTTCTGCTTGGTTCTACCCTCTGCATCATCACCTTCCCCTGTCCCCTGATACACTTTGCGACACTCACCTTGGACCTTGGCATGGACGGCCATATTCTATTTGGTCACCAATGACACAGCAATCAGACTGCAGACAGAGCTCTTCCCCTTCCATTGCACTTGCCATTCCCTGAAGGACTCTGGCTGGCCCTCCACTGGCCAACAATGTAAAGTGGGGTTTGCATGGCCCTGTACTGTTCTAGCTACAACACTGAATGTGCATTAAACATTCATATCCACACAGAAGGGTCATGTCTATGATCTTTCAAGTGTGAAAGTATGGATTAATGTAGGCTCAGTGATTTCCCCATACATCCATGTTGCTCATGTTGTGAGACTAGGGTCACAGGGTGACACATTGCTGATTGCAGTCCGGGTGGCGCCGGCACTACAAAAGGGACACACGCATTAGTTACTTCATTGTCCAGCACAGGACGGAACCACGCCCAGAGCTTCCGGGTCATTGTTCACACCCATACGCCAGGCCAGCCCACTCCGCTTATGCTCACGGGGGGGACAACACTACATGTCCCAGGTCTTCCCTGTGGTGATCTGCTGATCACAGGTCTAGTTGTCAGCATGCCACGGCCACTCCTTCACGGCTGGCTTACACCCATACCACACCCATCCAGCACACGCATCATTAGACATGTGACCCTGCCAATAAAATGGGCCAGTCGCCTGTTTTGGACGCCATTTCCACTCTCTATCTGGGTGTATCTGTGTGGGTATTATTTATGCATGACAGCCTAGGGCCTTGCTACTTCACATTCCCCAGTGCCGGAGGTGACATGATGGCATCCGCACCATGGGACTCAATCATAAAGGGCCCATGATTTGCTGGGCACAGACTTGGTGGCACTGGATACACTGTGGCCGGCACAGGCACACCGCCACGGGAAGATGACTTTCGGTGCACTGAGGTACGGGCATGTAGTAGGGTAAATGTTCCTCTTCTTACCCTGCTCTCTCTTTCTCCTTGTTGTTCAGCCTGAGTATGTATGGAATGCAGACAGTCTGATATGAGTCAGTTGGTGTCAGAAGGCTGAGCAGCTAGGAGGCTGCTCCTGGTGGGGCGTACTTACAGGCCTTTTTACCATCATAGCTATACTTAATGCTTCTGTAACTTGTACCTGGATAAAGTTACGTCTTGGAACTTGGAACCACAACCTGGCCTCCTGTGGACTTTCATACTATGACATTTTGGCACAATCTGGTCTTCAAATTTGAATGCGTGGATTCAAATTCTATGGGCTTACATTAAAGAAATCTTACTACAGCAACTAAGAAACCTACAAAACACTCCAACTACATCAAAGAACCCAAGCTTGTTACATCCACCTGTTACTACTTGGCAGCCCCAGCCCCACCAGTGACCATTTGACACCGGTCGGCCTCAACTCGGGCGTGCCAGTTTTCACTTCTCTCAAGCTTGGTGAGTCCTGTGCTTTTTGTTCTGTCTGCTATCTCTACAGCCTGCTTGGAGTGTTTTCCTTCATTACGTACTTACATCTTTTCAGCTTTAACCTCTACATTCCAGATTCTACCTTACTTCAACTGGTATTCTTCAGTCATTTACAGAAACCTGGCATCTTTCATGGCTGTGTTTGTGTTATGAACGAGCATTTTGTGAGCAGCAGCGTTTAATTTAACTGGGCTGGCACCATTTATTAATTTCAAAATTCAAAGTGGAATACCCATATAGGCATCTTGAAGGTGTGCAAGATTTTATCTCACTCAAGCTTGGTGAGTTTGACCATTTTCGTTTTTCTGGCTTTCCTGCGTTACATTTATGTGAGGCTTTCATACTACGACAGAGAACCTTAAGTGCTGAGTGGGTGTGCAGCCTGCAATGATACCCGATCCTGGTGGTCCAGACTGGTGATGATTTAGGTGAGGCCTGCTGGACCGCAGTGTAGGCCTGAGCCAGCAGGCTGTGCTGGCCTAGCGGCACGTGGTGTTGCCTCACGGGTCACAGAGTTAGTGGCACCTAAAGGGCTGAGTGGATGTACAACCTGCGATGATGCCGTGTGCACTGATATGATCACCACCATAGCGAAATCAAGACCCAGAATCAAGTGTGTGGTCTGGTGGCCTGCGGAGCGGGGCTGCATGATGTGGAGGGTGCCATGTTCGCGGGCACCGGGCTTGGAGCTTGCGCTGGCAGGTGGGGAGCCCGCTTAGAGACACGCCAGTGGCAGGTGAGCAGTGAGGCCTGAGTGCGAAGGGGCGGGCAGTCACTGCTGGGCGGCGGGAGGGGCTGGGGTGCAGTAGCCTGTGTGGGCAGGGGCAAGCAGTCACCGCTGGGCGGCGGAAGGGGCTGGGGTGCAGCAGCCTGTGTGCGCAGGGGTCGGCAAGCGATGATGGCATGTGCAATTGTATGGACTCTGCCATTCATAAATCTGGACTCTGTTTCAGATAAGGGACCTGGTGGACCGCAGTGTATACTGGAACGTGGTTGGAGACACACAGGTGGCAGCAGGTGAGCAGTGAGGCATGCGTCCGCAGTGTCAGCACTCTCTCTCCCTTTCTTCTTGTCACTGTCTCTCTCTCTCCCTCTCTTTCTCTCTATCTCTCTTCTGCTCTTTCCCTCTTTCTCTCTCTCTCCCTCTTTCTCTCTCCCTCTCTTTCCCTCTTTCTCTCGCTCTCCCTCTCCCTCTCTTTTGTCTCTCCCTCTCTTTCTCGCTCCCTCTCTTTTTCTCTCTCTCTCCATTTCTCTCTTTCGCTTACTCTCTCTGTTGTTTGATGAGCGCAGGACACACATTCTTATCTAGAATTTTGTCTTGCTGGCTTTTACCTACAAATTGTCCTGAGAAGACCCACCATGACTCTTTATAATAGTTGTTTTTAGTTTTTTTGAATGAAATGTTTTGTCTTGTGATTCAAATATTGAATGAGTGATTCTTCTTTTTCCGAACACACATGCATGCTGGTTGTTGTAATTGTGCAACGTCAGGCGAATTGTTTTGTGCATGAATTTGTGGAGTTGATGTAACATATCTTTGTCCATGGGGCGGTTGGGGGTGCCCGGGGGGGGGGGAGGGGGTCCATGGAGGTGGTGGCGGTGGGTGTTGTGGCCCTCTTGGGGCTCCAGGCTACATGTTCAGTATCTCCATGGCATCTGTTGTTCTTCATGTGTGGCTCTGGGCTGGGCTCCCTTTTCTGGTGCAGGTTGTCGTGCAACTTTACACCAGGTCAGAGCAGGTGTTAAATCTCTGCTGCTAACGCGCCTTATCACCTGTTTTGGGATCTTATCACCAAACTGGCTGGTCGTTGGGAAAGTTGCGGAGTGGTGTTGTCGTGGCTTTTTGCACGGGAACGCCTACACTGCATCTCATTAGCGATAGTTGCCTGGGTCATCTGTGGCAATGTTTTTTGAAGTTGCTATCGCAGGTAAATTGGTGGTTTCAGCTGTTAGTACCAGCTTGTGAATAGTGATATAAAATTATCGCCACTTTGGCTGCGATAAAGTGCCGATAACTATGCTATAAATCCTTGAGAGTATGCCCCAAAGAATCAAACATTTGTCCAAGGTAAATTTTATTTTCTGCTGCCCAGTGTTATTTTTCATCCTCCTTTTTTTACTCACAAAAAGGTGGGAGAGCAACGCCCCTCTTGACCATTAATGCAGCCTGCCCCCTTTCCTGGCCCCCTGGGGGAGGGGATTTTAGCAGCTGACTCGCTGTGCTTGAGGTTCGGCCTCCCATTAGTGGGCGGGGCTCCAGAGGAGACGTCACAGCCATCTAATGAGGAAAAGTTCAAAGATAGCCTGGGAGCAGGGATGACAATGTAAACCCGAGCGCGGCCCTCTGTCGGCAGTCAGTAGAATTGCAGTTTTTAATCTGAAGAAATCTCCTATGAGGCCATGGAATAGGAGAGTTGGCAAATCTGGTCTACCCATAATGCATCTGTGTAAACGTAGTGCTGTGGCAGCAGCGAAAGACCATTATCGATAAATATTGGACATTGATTCTAAAACTGTTTTGTAACATAGGAACTGAGTCTTTTGGTTATATTGAAGGACTATAGGGTGATGCCGCCCTAATTGTATAATGTATAAAAATATAAAGTATCCGTGTTATATGCACTGTTCATGTAGTTTCAATCAATCAATCAATCAATCAATTCTTGGAGGATCTTTACGGCGATGAGATCTGAAAATGTGGTGACAAAGAGAGACGTCCTCCTATGGGGGTCTTGAGATAGTGTGACTTGGAACAATTCCACAGACGTGAAGCTGGGCTGCATCTCCATACGTGTTCCGTGATCCAGAATACAGATTTCTTTAGCGCCATTAAATGTGCTTTCGTTCCCCATGGTTCCCCGGGCTCTACCCCCAAATAAACCATCAAAGTCTTATTCTGATCGGAGCAGTCGGAGCCGCAGCGTTAAAGTGACGATGTAACCCCTCTGAGGACCTCTCTTGGCCGTCAGTGGCATTGCAGTCTTTCGTCTCCATTGATCTCGAGTACTGGACTTTGAAAACAAGCACTGGTAAATCCAGCGTACTCATAAACATAATGCATTGCAAGCACTGATCCGCCATTGGGCATTCATTTTATGTTTATCCTGTAAATGATCTCTATTTAATGACAATATTTCGTGTGAAAAATCAATATTACACGTTGTTTACTTGCTAGTCTAATGCTGCCTACACGCAGACAAAACACGTGTGGTGTAATTAGTCCACAGTTTGATGTGAACCTGAAGGATCTGGTAAACATGGCAGAACAATCTGTTGGCATCCTGTCACTTGTGGTAGGTACAAAATTGAACTAACGTCTCTGAGTAGAAGGCATCCATGGTCCTCTTTTACATATTTTTTTAATTTATTCGCTGGCTGCATTTTGTTTCACTTCATTGTTTCGTCACTTGATCACCCATTCGGCATTTTCTGTTTTTAGCACCTTTTGCACATTTCTTTACTTTCATAGGGGCATATTTACAAGGGCTCTATCTCCGCTTTTTTTGGCTTACGAAGCTAAACAAGCATTTACAATGCAACGGTCTTGCCCTTGCAAAAGTTAGAGCTATTGGCATTGTAAATGAACATTTTTTTGTTTATGTGTTGGTTTTGAAAACAGATAAATAAATGGCTTTGTCATTTGCAATGTCAATAGCTCAAACTTGCGTAAATAACCAAGAGGCAAAATAAAAATACATATGTTCCCTAGTAATTGACGTATAACATGCGATAATATAACATTATGAGACATAACAAAGAGTCGAGGGGCATATTACCAAGCAATAGCAATAATTATCGCTATTGCTTGGTTAGAGACAAAAATTTACAGCTGAGCTGCAGCGATTTTTACCGCAAATAAACCTTGGTATTACCAAGGTTTACCGCAAATGCGATAAAAATCGCCGCAATGCATGAATATCGCTGAAAAGTCAGCGATATTCATGAATTACCGAGCTAATGCTCTTAGCCATGTTATCCACCTCCCATTGGATAACATGGCTAAGAACTGCTCAGGGCAGGTGTTAGCTTTTGGAGATATTCGCGCTTAGCGCGAATATCTCCAAAAGTTGGTAATAGGAGATAGCGATGTTAGCTACTGTTTTCAGTCACTAACATCTTGGCAAGCCCACTTTGCATGTCATTAGTGATAAATATCACTGACATGCAAAGTGGGGCTCAAGAGGGTCGCTATCTCCTACTAGCTGTCGCTAACTGGTGTTAGCGGCAGCTAGGTAATAGGGAGATCATTTTATCTCCGCTTTCTTGGCTTTTAAAGCCAAAAAAGCGGAGATAAACCCCCTTGATAATATGCCCCCCAGTTCTATTAAACAGCATCAGAAAGCACTATAACAAATGACACACCATCATAGCACATAACATCACAGCAGCATACAAAAAATAGTATAGCATAGCATAACAGGGTGACATTATAACAGCACAACTGAACACATGTTATAAGACGGCAAAAACAAAATCATTGCATTCTAAACCAAAGCATAACAGGTTGACATTATAACTGGACAACTGAACACATGTTATAAGACGGCAAAAAAATATATTTGAATTCTAAAGCAAAGCATAACAAGGATTAACAAGCAATGACTGGGAAGGGGAGGAGTGGTGGACACGAGGGAGGGTGGGTGAAGTAGCAGCGAGAGACAGCATGGGTGTGTACTATGCGTTACAGTCTTGCCGCTAAAACTGATGTGTCAATTACAAAGCACCCCTAGAGCTCTCTTGAACCATTAAACTTCTCAGTTCCAGGATCCCTTCAACCGCCAAGCGTGTCAGCACTATAACAATCCGAACACTACTTCCTAGGGTGTATCCCGCCCGAACAAGCTCCTGGAACATTATGCTGTGCCACTTTCAAATCATCCAAGGACCCTGTACCCTCCACTGAACATTACGATGTGCTTACCCGCCCTCCATCCATGATCCATACACCCTGTGGACTGTGACATGACATCCCTGCACCCCATCGAGACACCCTGCAGGCAGGCACACTCCCTGGACCGCACGGGCTGTGATGACACCTCCTTGCAACCCCCACCCCCATGCTGGCTGTAGACTGGCCCCCTGTGCAGGACATGCACAGTGCAGTTAGGCACAAGGACAAGGACACCATGATGTCTTATCTTACCATGCACAGTGGCTGCCTGCGTCTTCTTACCGCCTGCATCCCGTCCACTCACCGGGCCTAAGCTACAGCATCCCTCTGCACCCTGCCTACCCCCTGCAGGCTGTTACTCTGCCCTCCACAGCCGCTGCCCCTCACTTGAATCTCTTGCTCGCAGAAAGTGTCTCTAGTCCGGGAAGGGCTGCACGGATGGCTGAAAATCCTGCTCGCCCTCCTCCTGGGGGTCCCGGGAAGCTGCCTCATCCTCGTCCGTGGGCTCTTCTCCCAGCGCTGCGGCAGCACACCTTTTGCCCAGCAGCTTCTTGGCGGCCTCGTCCTGGTCCGGCTTTACAGTCATTGTGAGAAAGAGAGAGCATCGGCGTGAGCTGGGCGCGGGTGACTGGGGTCAGGGCTGACAAGGGTTAGGAGTTGAGATTCCCTCAGTATCCAACCCAGACAAGTTTGACGAGGGCTCTTCCCAATATGGCGGCTGTTGTTTGTGACAATCCCTCTGCTGTCTCGGGCGGGCTGAGTGTAGAGACTGGGGTGCGGGTGCAGAACTGGTTGTCCACGGGCGTATCTGAACCCCGTCTGGAGAGTTACGTCCTGCAAGAAACAGGACAGCGCTGATGGGAAAGGCGCAGGGACGAGAAGCCTGGTGGCTACCATGGTGTGCGATGCCTAACTGCAGCTATGGCTCTGGGATGCACCCCCTAATGTCCCTGCTCCGCTCAAGCCCCTGACCCTATCAGCAGGGAATGCCCGCCACCCCCGAACCATACTCACAAGGGCCCCGCCCTGCTCTTATTCAGGCAGGGACGCTGCATGGCCCAGATTCACCTCTGTGCACTTCCTCTCCGGGGCTCCCTATTCGAGCGTTCGCGGGCCCTCGGGTCCCTCAGCCATGGACCTTGGGACCCTCTCTGTCCATCTTGGATTGCCCCTTGAGTGTTCCCCGCAAAGCCTTCCACTACGGGCGACTCCTTGGCGCAACTCCGACTACGCCATCAACCTGCACGGTCCAAAAAGTGCCAAAGCATGGCACCCCAAAGATGGGCTTGGGAGGAGCAGGAGCCACTGAAAGAGTCTGGCTAAGCAATTCGGCATTTGCCCCGCTCGCCAGGCAGCCGTGGCACCCGCGCTTTACTTCTAAAATTTTAACGGTAAAGCGCGGGTGACGTGATTATACTAAAACTAGCAGCCCGTCCCGACGTTGTCCGGGTATGAATTGCTGCCGGCCAGTAGTATATTGTTTCGTAGGATTTCATTTTGATAGCATTTCTTATCTGTGACAGGCCTGTGAAACGCTCCGATTCACAGTGCACTGCTGATGCACTTAAGAGTGAGCGTTCAGTAGTGTGTGAACTCGAGTTTCCCTACTTTATTTTCCTTGCAATATTATATAGCGCGAACTCGACAACATGGCATGAGCACAATTTACATTACAGAAGAACAAATTGATTTGTGGTAGGCTCGGGGAGACAAAGCGATTTGCCTGTAATCACAGGATGTTGAGCTGATGCCGAGATTCTAACGTAGCTCCCCATCTCTAAAGTTCGCAATTCTAGAACTTGTGTTGGGAGGTGTGTCTAAAAGTGTATGTCGGTGCTGGGCATCAATGAGAGAGACCTGTGAATTTTTCCAATTGGTGGTGAAAAAATATGAGTATGTTGCTGGAGATGTGGGCCGCCGTGCCACCAATGTACTTACGGGGGAGGGTAAACACCCATTATTCCGCGAATTTCTTTCCGCATACCATCACTCTGCATACTTTCATTACGAAAGTACCATGACTCCGCAAAGCCATTATAACGCATGGCATTACATTTTATATGCTTTTACCACGCATACATTTACAACGAAATTCGTTGTAAATGCATGAATGGTAAAAGCATGTTTTTTAAAAATGTTTGGTTAAGGCAAGTATGGGTATAGGGTTATATGTTTTGGGGTACTGAGGTATATGTTTTGGGGTGTTTGGGTATTTTAATGGTTCAGATATAGTTTTGGGTTATGGGGTACAGGGGTATTTTTAGGGTTCAGGGCTAGGTTTGGGTTTTGGGGTATCGGTGTCCCTGATGAGTAAAATTCCAAAACATTGAAACCCTTTCATGAATGCTAAAAATTATGCTAAGCTTATCCCATAATGCTTTGCAGGGCCTTTTAGTTGTATTTTTGCCCATAACTGTGCTTGGGGTGGTTCTAAGAGAATGGGACCTCCACTGAATTACTATTTAAATGGAGCAGGAATGTATAGAACCTGGGAAGAAAAAACAACACTTGTGACGGAATGCCCCCAGCGATTGTCACGCCCCCAGCACACACCCACAGCACAATGCAGACACGCCCACAAGGTACTACTTTGCTGGCACGGTTCTTTTACATTTTAAATGTATATGGTGGGCGTCTGCATAGCCTGTGTCCTTCTGCTGCAACTGTCCTTTCCAACGCTGTATTGGGTGTTGTGATTGGTGCTGTGGTTCCAGAGTTTACCTGGCCAAAAGGTGCAAGTTCTCTCTTCATAATAATAGTATAGATGAAAGAAATAGATGTTTTTTTCCTATTTCTTTCATTTTAGTATAATCGCATTGGAGGGCTGTAAACAGCACAGAGACCAGTGTTTTAAAAAAAAAGATTTGTAACTCTTTTTATTGACAAAACAACGATAGAAATACAAACAAAAAACGAAAATAAACATTAGGTGATGCAGTACATTTTCCCTCACATGGGTCCTTATGCACAAAAACAGAATCACATTTTCAATGTTTCACACTTGGATCATAGTGATTCCTGCGCCTCCAGTTCCGGAGGTGGCATCAGTGGTTCACAAATTTCTCCTCTGTGATCATTCCACTCCCCCCAGATCTTCCCCCATTTCTCCGGCCAACCCCTGGCTACATATACTGATTTCTCCCTAAACATATACCAGTCCAGGTCTTCAGCCCACTTAGAGACTCGGGCGGCTGACTTGCACCCCAAAGCTGAGCAATATTTTGTTTAGCCACCATATACACCAGCATCACACATTGCTTCCGATATACATTCAAATCTGTAGGTTCCCATACATTCAACAGACACCTTCGAGCCTCTGGTCGTTCCTCCCCACCTAATACCTCTTTTAGTTCATCATGTATCTTCGTCCAAAATGTCTGTATCGCCAGATCACACAGTGTCAAAGAATATGCATACAGGTGCCAGGTTCTCCACACTCTCTTCTACACACTCCACTCCCCCCTTGCCCAGGCCGGGTTATATATGACCTATGGAGTATCTTCATTTGCACCAGCCGGAGCCTCATCTGAATCTCCACTACTTTCGGGGAGGAAACTGCCTCCACCCAATCCTCGTTGTCCAATTCCAGACCATCTGCGCACCATTGTGTTTTAATTCGCGCCAACAGGCTCTCCATATTATTTACCAGCTTCCTATATATCAGAGAAATAGTTTTCTCGGGAATGTGCCCATCTAGCACACTGCCTTCAAGAGGCAATGCCTCCGGGAGCACCGTTCCCCTAGGTATGTAAGTGAGGAGAGCGTGTCTCACCTGCCGATATCGGAAGTGTTCGTTATCATGCAAACTATACTGCTCTTACAGAGACCGGTGTGGAACATAATCAAACCTTTGTTCCTCGAAACACAAACCTGGGTGCAGTGTGACGAAAACATTGTTATTTGTGTAGAAACCACAAGCTACAGCCAGACACCCATAACCCACATCACGTGACATTGTAAAGCCACAATATAGAGTAAAGCAAATGACATATCATCAATATACCCTGTCAGACACCTGGAAACACGTGTGCAGAAATACAGAGCCCACGATGTATATATCAGATTACATACATGGCACCTGGAAAACACATCCTGTTCCCGTTTTGGCGAGCCCAGTGGTACGTCACAGATAACGAATCTCGGTCTGTCAGACACCCACAATGATAACATTATGTCAGGCAAACACACCCACGCCTATCAAATGCAAACCCACTAACGCAGCATGCTACCAGGCACCCAATTGTAACATTGAGGCAGACACCTGTAGACACGACAGTGTGGCAGACACCTGCAGCCACATCAATGTGGCAGACTCCTGCAGCCACAACAGTGTGTTAAACACCTAATCACAACATTCTGTCAGACACCGCAATCACAACTGTGTGGCAGACTCCCAATTACAAAATTCTGGCAGACACCGCAATCACAACAGTGTGTCAGACAGCGCAATCAAAATAATCTGGCAGACACAGGCAGTCACAATAGTGTGGCAGAAACCTACTGCCACAACAGTGTGGCAGACACTTGCAGCCACAACAGTGTGGCAGACACCGCTATCAAAAAATTCAGGCAGACACCTGTAGCCACAACAGTGTGGCAGACACACGCAGCCACAACAGTGTGGCAGACACCGCAATTACAACATTCAGGCAGACACCTGTAGCCACAACAGTGTGGAAGACACCCGCAGCCAAAACAGTGTGGCAGACACCGCAATTACAACATTCAGGCAGACACCTGCAGCCACAACAGTGTGGCAGACACCCGCTGCCACAACAGTGTGGCAGACACTGCCATCACAACATTGCGTCAGAAACCAGCAAACACAACTTTTGTCACACACACGCAAACACACAGTTATGTCAAACACCCACAATTATAAATTCTGGCTGACACCTGTAATCACAGTATTCGACACCCACAATCTGTCAGACACCTAAACCCAGAGCATGCAGGCGGACACGACCACAGAGCCCTGTCAAACGGCGCTATTGAGGGCGGGGTCCCATAGTCAGCGCTATGAAATACAGAGCCTTTTATGTCTAGAAAGGCTCTACAACCTTGTGCAAAGCGCTGCTGTCAGCTGGGGGCACATGGAGCTCACGTCATATTTTATGTTACATTGCAAACTTGTTTTAAAGTTGCAAACGTTCAATGTCGAACCCCCTTATGGGGAATTTGGGGGCACAAGACACATGTCTTATAAGTGCTATTACTGACTCAGCAACAGTGAGTAGGGAATAGCTGAATAGCACGTGAAAGGGAAAGTGTGAGAACCACGTGCAAGAGGAAAGGCGTGAACGCATGTCTAATGTATCTTAATATAAATATCCCCTCCTATCCCAGCACTCAGGGCGATCAGCTATTCATTATTTTAATGAACTCGATGACAAAAAAACACTTACAAAAATACGCGTTTCGACCAGAGTATGTATTTATATATCTGTTTATCAGCAAGCCTTTGTTGTGTTGCTTACATTGTCTCTTTAATTGCTCGTGTATTAGAATGTAGGAATGTTAGGTCATGTATGATTCTAGCTGAAGCTGTCAGTTATTGAGCTGCCTGAGGACTGGATACATCATTTCCCTGGCGCTCACCTGTTGTTATTTTATATATCTTATTCTGTACAAATAAAGTACTTTAACTATATTTATTGTGTGACTACTACACTACAAATTGGCGACGAGGGAAACTGGCACTATTTCAGAAGATTTGTGCTCTCCGTGATTTACAGTAGTGCTTTGGATGCACAGCATTGACTGTCTGAATCCTTGGAAGGAACCTTCGTGAGTGGATCTGTTATAATTTCTGTTGAAGGAGAAAGACTTTTGGCGGCATTCCTAGCATTTATCGGGTGAGTGTTACCTTGTGAGATTGCAGGGTGACCGTTTGAGCGTGCGCCTCCGGCTGCATTATTTGAGCAGCGGCGACATTCTTGTTTCCTGAACGTGGAGCGGGTGATGCGGTGATTATCCTTGTGCGCCACCAGGCATGCGCAGAAGCATACGTTCTAGGAGAAGCGGAGTGACATCAACACGTGGGGTCATGCTACGTGACCTTGCGTGACGGCCATTTTGAGTGCATCATTCACGATCTTCACAGAGAGATCGGTTATACAGAAACTTAGTGAAGATTTTGTCGGGATTAATGCAGAAACAGTTTAATATCGTTATTTACAAGTATTGACATTAAACAACAACAGGTGAGGAAGTCGGGAGAAAGATTTTTTTTTTTTTAAGGAACTCCTTATTTTACACTATTTATGTTAGATTGTGCATGGAAGAAGATTGTACAGTAAGCACTGACTGCAGGCATTAATAAAGACATGGCACACCATAATTTTTCAATATTCTCTCCTAAGCCATTCTTGGTTAAGGGTGCACAACCAAATATAAAATGGATTGAGTGGAAAGAATATTTTATAAATTACATAGAGGCGGTGGATGAGACGAAAAATATGAAGTCTGAGCAGAAAAAGCGAATTTTGCTACACTCTTTAGGACCCATTGGTTTAAAAATTTATTCAAAGATGAGTAAATCCACAGATCCAAATTTGGATGATTTTGACAACGCAATTAAAGACATGGACAAATATTTTGCGCCGAAGGTATGCATTGGTGTTATAAGGCATACATTCTTTCAAAGGAAACAGACGAAGGAGGAAACTGTAGATGAGTGGATTGATGATTTAAAAAAACTTGCAATTGACTGTAAGTTTGGTAGTTTGCATGACGCTTTAATACATGATCAATTGGTCATGCATAATAATAATTCTGCTCTACAAGATCGTCTCTGGGTTAATGGAGATGCACCATTAGATGATGTGGTAGCCATTATGAGAAAGTCATAGATGTCTGGTAGGTATGCTAGGGTGGTCAAACAGACACTAAGGATGTAACTAAAACGCCTGGAGCTATTTGCAAAATTTAAGGTCCTGTGAGGAGTTAGCGTCAACAGCAGCAAGGAAGCTGGACAAATCAACCGATGAAGTTTCAGAATAGAAATGTGCAAGAAAGAAGATGTTATAGATGTGATAACAAGGAACATTTAGCTTTCAGTAAATTATGTCCTGCACTGAAGAAGAAATGTGGCATATGTGGACTCATAGGTCATTTTAGTAAAATATGCCGTAGGCGTAGTAATGTAAAGTACATTTATGATGAGGAAATTGATGATGTGGAAGAGGATGCCGTGGATGATGAGTGTATAAAGAATGTAAGAGGGAATTATGTTATTAATATTTCTGAAAATTCCTTGGAAGGCAAGCCCATTTGCGAAATATCCTTGGGTGGTGTGATGGTGAGTGTGTATGCGGATTCTGGATCCCCTTGCACAATTGTGAATGAGGAGGTCTGGAAGCAAAAATGTGTTAATAAAATCGGGGAACACTTGAATACATCAGATATCTGCCCTGTTAGTTATATGAGAGAAAAAATTGACATGCTGGGTTTCAGGTGGCTTACCTTTTTATTCAAAGGAAGGTCCACTAGAGGGAAGTTGTATGTAGCAAAGGTGGGACCATCTGTTTTGGGATGGTTTGATCAGAAGAATTTAAACATTATATTGGATCCCAATAGTAAAGAAAAAGTCCTGATTATGGATGAAGCTAGTAAACTGGGGGAGTTGCTATCTGTAAGCTATCCGTAAGTCTTTGGTAAAGAATTGGGTGCACTAAGGGGGTTTGAGCACAAAATTATTTTAAAGGCAGATGCTCCACCCAAAGTACACAAAGTAAGACCAATTCCCATATTAATCAGAGAGGAAGTTAAGAAAGAGTTTCAAGGGCTGTTATCTAAGGGGGTAATTGAAGAAGTCGAGACATCTGAATGGATTTCTCCGATTGTTGTTGACCGGAAACGCAATGGAAACATTTGTTTATGTATTGATTTGTGCCACCTGAACAATAACATCGTCATTGATAAGTTTCCCCTGCCAAGAATTAATGAAGTGGTGTCTTCATTGAGAGGTGCAACGTGGTTTTCTACGATTGACCTCTCTGCCGCATATCATCAGGTGGAGTTAGATCCGGAGTCTAGGAAACTGACGGCGTTTATAACACCCTTTGGCTGTTACCAGTTCAGGCGTATGCCTTTTTGGTTGGCATCAGCCGCAGCTGTCTTTCAGCGCTTGATGCGTAAGCTTTTTGGGGAAATGAATATGGTTTCTTTTTTTCAAGATGACATTTTAGTTGCAGCGGTTGACAAATTGAATCATGACTTGAAGTTAAAACAGGTGTTAGAAACTTTACAATCAGCGGGTTTCACAGTAGAATTATCTAAGTGTAAATTTGGGCAGAGAAGTGTGTCATATTTGGGCCACATTATTAGTGAAGAAGGTGTCAAACCTTAACCTGCCTTAGTAGAAAATATTGTAAAATTTCCTGCACCAACCACAAAAGAAGAAGTGAGAGCGTTCCTTGGTATGGCTGAATATTGTGCGAAATTTATAAGAAATTTTGCTGCAAAAGTTTTTAATATCCCTGCTCTGCTCAAGAAAAACACAAAGGGGAATATTAGCAAGGGTGGCGAAAGGCAATTATCGCCGGTTTAGCTGCCGTTTTCGGCTGCTAAGCGGCGATAATCCTATCGCTCTATTTGCAAGCTGTCACTAACTGATGTAAGCGACAGCTTTTAGGCGATAGCGAGCGGTTTGGGGCCCGCTTTGCATGTCAGCGATATTTATCGCTAATGACATGCAAAGTGGGCGTACCCAACCTGTTAGTGACTGAAAGCAGTCGCTAACGTCGCTATCGCCTGGTAGCAAGGCAGGCGTAGCGATGGAAATATTCCCGCTATCGCCAAAAACTAACACCTGCTCAGACCAGTTCTTAGCCATGTTATCCAATTAGGGGTGGATAACATTGATAAGAGCATTTCGTCGCTAATGCGTGAATATGGCTGTATTCTCAGCAATATTCACGCATTTCGCCGCTATCGCTGGATATTTTAGCACAATGGAGAAAAAAGTTGCTAATAGCATGTTTCCCCGCTAACATATCCAGCGATAGGCAGCGATAAAAAATTGCCGCTAAGCCTATTTAGCGATAATTATCGCTACTTGTTGGTAATATGCCCCAAAGTTTGAATGGACTAAGGTGTGTGAAGAGGAATTCACAAGGATCAAGGTTGATTTACAAAATGTAAATGCACTTGCCAGTTTTGACCCTAATGTGGAGTGTTTGTTGCCAACGGATGCGAGTGATAAAGGCCTGGGAGCGGTGTTGTCACAAAGGGGATTAGATGGGAAGGAAAGAATAATTCTGTTTACCTCTAGAGCTCTCTCTCCTGCCGAAAGTAGATATCCTATTATAGAGAGGGAAGCTTTGTCTTGCGCATGGGCTTTGGAACACTTTAGAGCCTTTGTGTGGGGCAAACCAGTTATTGTTCGCTCTGATCATAGGCCGTTAATTCGCATTTTGTCATGTGAAGGAATTTCTGGGGCGTGTGCAAGATTGGCTAGATGGTCTAAGCGAATGAAAGAATACATTTATAAAATGGTTTATTTACCTGGAAGAGAAAATCGTATTGCTGATTGTTTATCCTTCAGTGAGTATTGTAGTAAGAAGGGACTGGAGATAAATGGGAAAAAGACTAAATGTATGGCCCTGAGTCCTATTAAAACAGATAAAGGCTGCTTAACCCTAAATGGATTAAAATTAGAATCGGTTCCTTATTTTGCATACTTAGGGGTGACATTGGATTCCAAATTCTCCTGGAAAGCCCAATTGGAAAAAAGTAAGATGACTTTTTCCCAGAATGCAAAACCTATTCTCAGGGAACAAAGCCTGAGCACTAGTAAAGCCGTGTCTCCTGCGGTTTGACTCTTTAAATTCAAAGTACAGCCAGCGGTGCTTTATGGCTCAGAAATTTGGGGCCCTGGGTCCAATGGCACTTTTAGTGTCCTGGACAACAATTTTATGAGAAGCTTGGTTAGGGTCCCTAGAAGTACTCCTCTGGTGCCCCTTCAACTGGACCTAAATTGTCGAAGAACGGACCACCATATTATAATACGCCCACTGCTGCTATGGGTTAGGCTATGGCGGGTACCAGAACTACAAGATTATAGGGATGGGCTAAAAGAAATGATGGAGCTTGACAACTTCAAAGTAATATCGTGGTTCAAACATGTCAAAACTTGGCTCAACAATTTAGGTCTGAAACATTTTTGGGAATACCCAGACCAACTACCTCCCAATTCAAAACAAATATTAAAAAGGGCCTTCTGGACTTACATCACAAACATGATCAAAAGTGCTTCAACTAGTGGGACATTAGTAACAAAGTTCCTTACCTTTAAAGACGAACCAATCTTTGAGTCCTTCTTGGATGAAATAGAACCGCCACTTGCAAAGACTCTGGGCAGATTTATGAAGGGCTTGCGCCACGTTTACGCCGCCGTTGCGTGACGCAACGGCACGGAAACGTGGCGCATCCCTGCGCCCTATTTACAACGTGACGCATCTAGGAGATGCGTCACGTTGTACAGCACAGCACTGTACAGCACTGCGCCATGAGGAGGCGTTCCTGCGCAGGGGGGGCGTTCCTGCGCAGGAACGCCTCCTGAAAGTGGCTGAGTGAAATCTATGAGATTTCACTCAGTCACTTTCAGGGCAATGCTGCGTCAAAACCCTGCGCCTGCTTGAAGCAGGCGTAAGGCTTGAGGCAGCATTGAAAGAATAGGCCCCCCCAGAGCATTGCTGGAGCTGTCGTTTCTGGTACAGATGCGTCACGCATCTGTGCCGTTTTTGCCCCATGGTGCGCCGCATCATAAATGCGGCGCACCATGGGTGGCGTAGCTGTGGCGCACTGTGGCGCATGTTAACTGGCGCATCCCTCGGGATGCGTCAGTTAACATAAATCTGACCTTCTATTTTTAAAATTTAGATATGGCAACCTCCGGATTGGCTCAACATTGGCTCGCTGGACCATCGGTCCAAATGCTTCAAACCTAGTGATAGGTGAACCTTGCCCCATGTGTGGAAGTCATCAAAAAAAAACCGAGCAACATATCCTCTTTTACTGCCCAATATATGCACAGGCCAGGAAAAGATGGATCAAACCAATATGCCTATATTTAGGCGTGAGATCATGTTCACAGGTCCTGAGAATTCTATCTACTAACACAACACAACCTATTGTATTTAGTGTTAGCAGATTTTTGCACTGTATCTTTTTCCAAAGGACAAAACTGGGATACCAGTTGTAAATGGGTTTAATTCCAGAGATAGAATTGTAAAATGTTCTCTTAAATATTTAATGGGGGGTCTACTGCAGAATCCAAATGCTGTTGTCTATAATTGTCTCCAACTTAATGATTGTTTTTTAAACAATGGTTCTAAGTTCCTTGCTGTTCAGTATAATATACTTTTATGTATGTATATGAATTGTCTCTTTTGTGGAATTAATGCCGAAATAAAGAATTTCTGACTGATTGTTTATCCAGATTACCATCCCCACTTGAAGACTGTGTTGATGATCCTTGTAATGATTTCTGTGTGGCTTTGGTACATGATTCTGGTGCACCCGCCGTTAATACAACTGAATGGATGGTTGAGCAAGAAGAAGATACTGTGTTGAGGAATGTGATGGATTATTTCTGCAAAGGTTGGCCTATGAAGGGTGATATCAAAGGTGGTTTAAATGCTTTTTGGCAAGTTCGTATGGAATTATCTATTGACAATGGTGTACTTTTCAGAGGTGAAAGGATAGTTCCACCAATGTCAGTAAGGAAGAAAGTACTACAATTATGTCATGAAGGTCACTTTGGGATCATAAGGACGCAATCTGTTGTAAAGGGAATGTTTTGGTGGCCAGGTATTGATGGTGCAGTTGAGGATTTTGTGAAAAGATGTGTGGTTTGTAATTCTGCTGACAAGACACTTAGGGGCCCATTAGGATGTCGGGCGGATTGCCTCCACCAGGGTAGCAGTGGCCACCGCCACTTTGACGGAGTCAATCCGCCCGACATCCTTCCCTGCATTCCCCCCGCCATATTACGATGGAGGAGGGGACCACAGCGGTGAGAAAGACCGCCTGGCTCTTTTCCGCCCCGGTCGCATAGTGGCCGGGGCGGAAAAGGGAGAACATGGTGGCGGTGTCTATCAGACACCACCAGCCATATTAGAATAGGCATTTGTCAATGCCTTTCCGTGGCGGCAATGCCGCCACGGAAAGGCATGCGGTGTTCACT
The DNA here is from genome assembly GCF_964263255.1 of Lissotriton vulgaris. NCBI lineage: Eukaryota > Metazoa > Chordata > Amphibia > Caudata > Salamandridae > Lissotriton > Lissotriton vulgaris. Next base: position 34,325 of record NW_028242891.1, read on the forward strand.
CTGGGGGGCCTGTGGGCCCCTTGAGTGACGGCCAAAGGGGGGTGGCACACAGGGGGGTACCTGTGGTACCCCCCTGCATTTGCATAATCTCAGCGGCAGGCGTGCATTTGTTTTAAACATTGTGGCGGGCGGTGCAGTGAGCACCGCCCGCCACAATGTTAATTTGAGGAATGCGCCTGCCACTGTGGCGGGCGCATCCTAATGCCAATGTCGGGACCCCCGCCCTTTAGGCGGGCGGTCCCGATCTCTGTTAGTGTGGGGGGCGGACTGTTTCCGCCCGCCATCCTAATGGACCCCTTAGAACCTTGAAACCTGAAATGAGTGATGGTTTAATACCTGATATTCCATGGGATACTGTTGCAGTTGACATTATTGGACCTATAGGGGAGCTAAAGGAATTTGGATTAGTAGCTCTTGATCTTTTTTCGAAACGGCCTATTGTCAAAATTGTGGACAGGATTGATACTCAAACTGTTCTCAAATTTTTAGATACAATTTTCGTTATGGAGTGTTTACCAGTGTTTATTCTAACAGATAATGGTGCCCAATTTATGTCTAAATTGGCGAAGGAATATTTTGACAGATGCGGTGTTAAACATAAAACCACTGCGTTATATAATCCTAGTGGAAATGGCACAGTGGAGAGATTCAGCAGGGTAATTAAAGGCATCATACAGGCATCAGTGAACAAAAAGTTAGGCTGGAAAATACAAGTACAAAAGGCTGTCTGGTCATATAGGATTACAGCTCAAACTAGCACTGGATTGTCCCCATTTATAATGATGAGAGGTAGGTCACCCAGATGTAAATTCAACCAGGGATGGCTTTTGGATGGTAAGGTAACGTGTTGGTCTCTTGTGGAGGTTAAAAAGGAGTTGGAGTCTATTCATGCAAAAAGCAAGGAGTTCTACGACAGGCACCATAACACCCAAAATGTGCTTGTTAAGATAGGTGTTTGGGTTAGGGTTAAAAAACCTTTTAAGGTGCCTAAAGGGGAAAATCGTTTTGAACCTCCAGGGAGAGTTGTAGAGGTGTTAAGGAACTCTGTAAGGCTTGATGATGGGAGCGTATGGAATCTTAAAAGTATTGCCATTAATCCTGAACAGGAGGAAGTTGTGGATTCTCTGAAGGAAAATGATTTTGGATGGATTGAAGATCATTTTGAAAATAGCCAATTGCAATCTCAACTGGCTACTGAATTTTGTTGTGATCATGTGTCTGGACAGACTGATGCTGTTCAATCTGATTCTGATTTTTCTTCTGGTACTGAAAGGGGAAGGTTTGGTGGTACCCAGGCACGTACTGAGATTGGTATACAGTCAAAATATCGAGTTTTTATTATCGATTTGCATTAATATCGATTAAAAAATATAGAATGGATACAATATCGACTGGACAGAATAAAGACTACAAAAATATCGAATAGGATAGCATTAATATCAAATAAAAAAATATTGAATGGACATAATATCGAATGGACAGAATATAGACTACAAAAATATAGAATGGACAGAATATAGACTACAAAAATATAGAATGGACAGAATATAGACTACAAAAATATCGAATTTGAGGTAAGTTAATATAAATTTTACGTGTTTTTTATGTTAGTATATGTTTGAAAAGTGTATATTTATTTTATTATTTATGATAATTAATTATTTTTATGGTATTTAACTTGCGTAATATAATTCTGTAGCGTGGTTTTGGGTTTATAGGGGAATAGGGAGGGAAGTAATTTAATTATATTTAATTAAATATGTTAATTTATTTATTGGTATTTATTTTGAATAATTGTTAATTATTATTAATTGGTAATTCATTAAAATATATATCTAATTATTTTTAAATTAATTGATGAATTGATAATTATCTTAATTTTAGTAATTTATTTTCTGTAGCGGGTTGTGGGTTTATAGGGGAATAGGGTGTGAAGTAAATTAATTATAATTATTTAAATATGTTAATGTATTAACTGGTATTTATTTTGAATTAATTATTAATTAATTATTAATTGGTAATTAATTTAAATATAATTGGTAATTAATTTAAATTAATAGATTAATTGATAAATATGTTAATTTTAGTAATTTATTTTCTGTAGCGGGTTGTGGGTTTATAGGGGAATAGGGTGGGAAGGTATTTATTTATAAATACTTAAATATGTTAACATATTTATTTGTATTTATTGTGAAATAATTGTCAATTAATTATTAATTGTTAATTAAAACATAATGGGTAATTAATTTTTATTAATTTATTAATTGATAATTATGTTAATTCTATTAATTTAGTTTCTGTAGTGGGTTGTGGGTTTATAGGGGAATAGGGTGGGGAGTAATTTAAGTGTAAGTAATTGTATTTTAAAATTCTCTTTTTATTTTATCTAATTTTTAATTATTTTCTAATTGTTAATTGATTTATTGTTAATTGGTAAATAATTTGTATTAGTAGGTAATTATTTTTATTAATTAATTTTTATTTGTATTTTTAATTGATTAATTAATATATTATATAAAAGTGTTAAGTATTTTAATTAATTTGTAATTGGTATTATTATTTATTTTATTTTTATTTACATATGAAGTATTTACTTTCTCTACTTTTGCACTCACTGGAGTGGGAATAGTAATTTTTACCCTCCTGCTATCCAATGCTTTCCCTACTGGTGCACTCACTGGAGTGGGAATAGTAATTTTTACCCCTACGCTATCCAACGCTTTCCCTACTGTTGCACTCTCTGAAATGGGAATAGTAATTTTTACCCCTACGCTATCCAGCGCTTTCCCTACTGTTGCACTCTCTGGATTTGGAATAGTAATTTTTACCCCTACGCTATCCAACACTTTCCCTACTGTTGCACTCTCTGGAGTGGGAATAGTAATTTTTACCTCTACGCTATCCAACCCTTTCCCTACTGTTGCACTCTCAGGTGTGGGAATAGTAATTTTTACCCTCCTGCTATCCAATGCTTTCCCTACTGGTGCACTCACTGGAGTGGGAATAGTAATTTTTACCCCTACGCTATCTCGCGCTTTCCCTACTGTTGCACTCTGTGGAGTGGGAATAGTAATTTTTACCCCTACGCTATCTAGCGCTTTCCCTACTGTTGCACTCTCTGGAGTTGGAATAGTAATTTTTACACCTACGCTTTCCCTACTGTTGCACTCTGTGGAGTGGGAATAGTAATTTTTACCTCTACGCTATCCAACGCTTTCCCTACTGTTGCACTCTGTGGAGTGGGAATAGTAATTTTTACCCCTACGCTATCTAGCGCTTTCCCTACTGTTGCACTCTCTGGAGTTGGAATAGTAATTTTTACACCTACGCTTTCCCTTCTGTTGCACTCTCAGGAGTGGGAATAGTAATTTTTACCCTCCTGCTATCCAATGCTTTCCCTACTGGTGCACTCACTGGAGTGGGAATAGTAATTTTTACCCCTACGCTATCCAGTGCTTTCCCTTCTGTTGCACTCCCTGGAGATGGAATAGTAATTTTTACCCCTACGCTATCCAACGCTTTCCCTACTGTTGCACTCCCTGGAGTTGGAATAGTAATTTTTACCCCTAAGCTATCCAACGCTTTCCCTACTGTTGCACTCTCTGGAGTGGGAATAGTAATTTTTACCTCTACGCTATCCAACGTTTTCCCTACTGTTGCACTCTCTGGAGTGGGAATAGTAATTTTTACCCCTACGCTATCCAACGCTTTCCCTACTGTTGCACTTTCTGGAGTGGGAATAGTAATTTTTACCCCCACGCTATCCAGCGCTTTCCCTACTGTTGCACTCTCTGGAGTTGGAATAGTATTTTTTACCCCTACGCTATCCCACGCAAATCAATTTGTATGTTTTTTTTTTACTTACATTCATTTTTTTTTTTTTAGACCAACGGTCCCAGATTTTATTTAATTTCACAAGTAATAAGCCAATAGATCATACAATGTCATATAAACGACAATCATTACCCAGTCAGTAACATTTTCGACATTTCAGTCATATATAGGTGAAAATAAACAGTAGCCAGGGAAGATGCATTAGTCCGCAATTGTCAGTTCCAGGAGAAATCTTGGGTTGCAGTGCCTGCAGCGTTCATCACTGCAGAAGGACCAAGGTGGTCATGATAGCCAACAGCGATTGTTCGAGGCTGCGTTTCCTGGTTGGCACGGATGATGTTAAAGACAGGAATCACATCCCACATTACCATATGAGCCACAGGGCTATAGTCTTGTGATCGTGGCAGTATTCAATAAACATTGTAGAAAGGGTAAACGGGGCGGGGAAGATTAACATCATCGTGAGCACAGCAGAAACAAGCTAACTGCCAATCAAGAGAAACAATAGGGAAATAACGGAAATAGGAGGGAAAACACTTCAACAACAATCGGACTAGTGTTAGCGTGTACAGTAGTGTATCAGTGAGCCTAACGGCGTATGTGATGCCATATATGGAGTGTGTGGGGGCGGGAATGGCCGTGGATTGAGGATTGCTGCGGCCATATGGCGGTAGGAGGGAATGATAGCAAGTAGACTTTGTTGGGCGCTACCCCAAAGGCTGGGGGGAGGGGGGGGGAGCGGCATGTCGGGGCGGGGGATGACGGGTCTATCACTGCTCCGCGACAAAGCGGTCATGTAATACCAGCCTGGGTACATGCCTGATGGTATGCAGTCAGGGTAGTGTCCCACTCTTGGGCAATCGGGTACATACGGAGGCCAGCCGTCTCTTCCCTGTGTAAAGTCACACTCTCTGCGCTAGCCCAGTTGGCAAATGAGCGACGCCAGTCTGCAGGTCGCGGGGGGGCATTATTCTTCCTGCGTTTCGTGATGAGCCGCTTAGCCGTAATGAGCCCCAGGTCCCAGAAACGTGCCTGTAGTTTGGTCTGTTTGGTTCTCTCGGTAGAGTCCCAGTAGGCATACTTCCCACGTCTTGGGAAGGGTATCGCCCGTGGCCGCCGCTAACGTGTCAGTGACCGCCGACCAGTACATGGTGAGGTGAGTGCAACTCCAGAGTGCGTGTAGCAGGTCCGAGTTCAGGAGTCCGCACCTGGGACATGCTGAAGAGGTGAGGCCAAAGTAGCGATTTAGTTTGTCCGGGGATAAATACGCACAGTGTATTATGTAATATTGGATGATCTTAAATCTCGCATTACGAGGAACGTTCCTTGCGCCAGCCAGTAATGCGGCCCACTGTTTATCCGTCCATTCACTACCCCGGTCGGCCGTCCATTTCTCTCTCAGTCGTTGGGAGGAGAATTGAGTATGATAGTGCAGCGCCTGTGCCAGCCAGTGCACCAGATGGGAACCATCGCCCATCACATGAAGGTACTGTATGAGCATATGCGTGGTCGGTTCGTGAGTCAGGTCTCCCCATGTCCCCGTCAGCACTCGGAGAAGCCTCGCGTGTGTCAGAAACTGTCCCGCCGGCAGACCTGTGTCGGCCGTCAGAGTCTCGAAGGACAGTAGCTCCCCGTCACTATACAAGTCACCTAGACTGTCCAAGTCTGACGCAGTCCAACTGCGTAGCACGGTTGAAGACAGCACGCCGTTTCCCCAGGGGGTCCCCAGCAGCGGCAGGTTCGGGGCATATGACACAGTGCTTTTGGTGAGTCTGAGGCTTCGCATAAAGCACTGCCTTGCGACAGCTAAATTGATCTGGTTGGGAGGCCGGCCCCGCATCAGGGGGTGGAAGAGCGTCAGCACCTGAGTTGGGGACAAGGTAGTGTCCTCCGTGGCCGTGTCCATCAGGTTCTTGCCACTCAGCCAATAGGCAACCCACGGCAGCTGGGCCGCTAGGTAATATAGTTCCTGATTGGGAACCGCCAGGCCTCCAGATTCCATGGCCGCATAGAGGGTCCTCAATTCCACCCGGGGGCGTCCTTTATTCCAGATAAGGCGTCTGGTGAGGGCTTCCAACCCTTTGAATATACGTGTCGGCACATACACCGGAAGGTTAGCATAAAAGTAGAGGAGCCGGGGAAGCATTATCATCTTCGTCAGCGCCACTCGGGCCGGCACATTCAATGGGAGGGAGTTCCAGAACGTGACCTGGGCTGACAGCGAGGAGATGGCTCTCATGAGGTTGCACTCTAGGAGATCAACGGGGTCCCGATATGTGAGGATCCCCAAGTACCGGAATACCGTCGGGTGCCATCGAAGCTTCTCTCCCATCATTCGCACTTCACATTGTGGCATAGTGTCACTGAACGCATAGACCCCCGATTTCGACCAGTTGACGCGGAGCCCTGACATGTCCCCGAACACCCGAAAGATGTCCGTGAGTGTCGTAGGTATGTGGGTGAGGTCCCTGATACATAACAGTAAGTCATTGGCATATAGAGACACCGAGTGGGTTCCATCTGCCAGTGGGATGCCCCAGGCGGCTCCGGAGGTCCGGAGCAGTTCTGCCAATGGCTCCATCACAAGTGGGAATATCAGGGGAGAGAGGGGACATCCCTGTCTGGTGCCCCTCCCAATCCTTATTCTGTCAGAGAATAGCCGCACAGTCCGGACTCGCACCTCGGGCGCCTGGTAGAGGAGCCCCACCATCTGAATATAGGCGTCGCCCAGCTCATACTTTTCGAGCACTTGGAGGAGAAAGGGTCACTCCACCGAGTCAAACGCCTTTTCCAGATCAAGTATTATACACCGAGAGTGTGGCCAGTTGGAGATCGCATAGCGTTGGACTCTGAAGAAGCAGCATATGTTGTAAGACGTGCTGCGGGTGGGCACAAAGCCGTTCTGGTCAGAGTGCACCAGTGTGGGAACTAGGGGTGCAAGTCTCCGAGCTAATGTCGCAGCCAAGATCTTGTAATCTGTGTTAAGGAGTGCCAATGGTCTGTACGATCCTAGCTCGCACGCTTCCCTGCCTGGTTTCAGCAGGGAGATCACATTGGCCTCGTTCAGAGACGCCGGAAGTTCAGCATCTTCAGATGCCGCCTTGTACACTCTTAACAGTTCCGGTATTAGTAACAAGGAATAGGCCTTGTAAAATTCATCTGGGAGCCCGTCCGGGCCCGGCGCCTTGCCATTAGAGAGGGAAAAGATCACCTCTCGTAACTCCTCACTAGTAAGCTCCGCCCCCAGCTCCGCCTGTTGGGCGCGAGTGGCCGCTGGTAGTTGCAGTGTCGCTAGGTAATCTGCGATCTCCACCTCGGTGGTTCTCAGTCGTGAGCTGTACAAGGACCTGTAATGTGTTGTGAATGCCTCATGTATCTGTTTTTGGGTGAAGACTTCAGTGCCCTGAGTCGTACGGATCGACAGCACCGACGCGGATTGAGTATCTTGACTTATCAGCCATGATAGGAGTCTGCCTGGCTTGTTACCGGTGTTGTGGGTGCGTGCAGAGTGTGCCGCAAAATTAAGGTTCTTCAGCCTCTCCATCAAAAGGGCATGATCTGCCCTGGCCGTGATCAATTGGGAGTCATCGCACTCTGTCGCTTCCCGCTCCTTGTCTAGCAAAGTCACTTCCGCTTTCAGCAGATCCCGCTCCACCTGCCCCCGCAGGCCTGCCTGCACACCGAGACAGCTCCCTCGGGTCACTGTCTTAAAGGCGTCCCACTCAATTTTCGGGGATGAGGCCGAGTCGCCATTGTCCTCGAAGTATTGTATTATCCTCCTAGACATCTCCTCTCGGAATGGGGTATCGAGTAAGAGATCCGGCTGCAGGCGCCATATGGGCACAGGCGTGTGGGCGCTTCCACCCATAATCTAGAGTGTGCGGGTTGTGGTCTGAGTGCGTCCGCCCCTGGTAGTCGGTGTCTGTTACGTAAGGAATCAAGTCACTGGACATCATGTACCTATCTAATCTGACGTGCAATGAGTGGGCCCCAGAGAATTAGGAGTATACCCGGGCGTTAGGGTTCCTGACTCGCCAAGCATCCTGCAGGTTCCACTGTGTCGCCCAATCAAGAAGGGCCTTGAAGGTTGCTTGGGCTGGGGCGACAGTCGCCGGAGGAGACGAGCGGTCGAGGGAGACATCTAGCACGCTGTTATAATCGCCACCTAACAATAGGGGCACGTCAGACTAAGGTGCAATCACCGCCGACAGTCTCGCCAGGAACCTCCCCTGCTCGACATTTGGCGCTTAGATGGAGGCTATAACTATCTGCTGCCCGTCTAGTCTGCCCTGTATGAAGACATAACGCCCCTCTGTGTCAATGTTGCTGTGTGTCAGTGCAAATGGAACCCCCGGCCGCACCCAGATCAGGGTCCCTCGTGCAAACGCTGAGAAGCTCGTGGCAAATATTTGCCCTCTCCATCTACGGCAAAGTGTGGCGACCTCCGCGGCTATCAGGTGGGTCTCCTGCAACAATGCGATCTGTACCTGATGTCTTTTAAGATAGGAGTACACCTGATATTTACGTGAGGGTTTGTGCATGCCCCTGACATTCCAGGTACAAAATTTAACCGTAGTCATCACAGTTTCCACATCGCCCAATTACCCGCACACCCCCCCCAACCCCCAGCCCGCCCCGGCCACACAAGTACAACAGCAGATACCGATTACCAGGATTCCAGCCCGCCATCCCGCACAGACCTAGGGACGTAAACTGTAACATGCCAGTGCTGACACTAGTCTCAAAAAGAATATTAACAGAACCATAATGCCAAAAGGGCAACAACAAAACGTGTCGTCGCCCAAACGCTCTAATGAGCTCAATCAATCCGTGAGTTCAATGGGGGGATGACAGAGTGCGTAACACAAGCAATATATGATAGTTCACCAGGCTAAGAGAGCTGTGGTGCCTCCCCTCCACGGGCTGTGGGCCAAAGGGCATCAGAAGTCAATGTCAGTGTTCACATCCAGGGCCAAAGTGTCCGCCGCCCCAGAGCCAGGATGCTCTGCTCCGGGGGCCCCCTTCCCCACCCCCCGGGGGACACTCACCTCTAGGGGTCCGGCCACCCCTTCAACACAATGTCTCTGGCGTACCTCAGATAGAGTAGTTCCGACCCCCCTCCCGGCAGCGGGAGCAACTCAGGGTTCACCAGGGTAGGGGGGGTGGGGGCAGGGCACGGGCCCCGAGGACAGTGCCGATTGTGCTGTCTGAGGTCTTCAGAAGTCCCGATAGGTTCTCCAAGTGGGTCTCCCAATGTAGTGCACAGCCTCTTACGTGGCGCCAACCGCTGCGGTCCGCCCAAGAACAGGGTGAGGGAGCTCGCTATGCTATCAGGTCCGCCGTTTGGGGTGTGACATCCGGTAGGCCCTCTGTAACTTGTTCATCTGGCAGTCCGTACAAGTATTCGTCATCCTCGCTCCCGCGTGATCTGGGGCTGGCGTTTTGGGGATCAGGATAGGCGACTGTGATCCACTGAGCTCGGCCGCCATCCGGAGGGCTTCTTGCTGTTCGCTTTGTATTTGTTCTGGCGTGGGGCCCATTTCCGTATCCGCGGTGGACGACCGGCCGGCGAGGGGCGCCGGCGTCTTCGTCTGCGGGCGCCGCGGTTTCTACGCTGCTCTGGCGGTGCAGTCCAATGGCCCGTATCAATTCCAGAATCCAGCCAGGCCGCAGCCGCCTCAGGAGTGTCAAAGAAATGTGTCTTATCTTGTGCTACCGCCCGGAGGCGTGCCGGGAACAGTAACGAGTACTTGAGAGCCAGACGCCTGAGTTTCTGCTTCACTGCCATGAACGAGTGGCGTTGTCACTGGACTTGTACCGTGTAGTCGGGGAAGAACATCACCTTTGCATTGTCCACCTTAATGTCCGATTGTTTCCTGGTTTCGCGTAGGATGGCGTCCCGGTCACGGTAGTTCAGCACTCGCTTTTACTTACATTCATTATTTATTAATTTTAGGGTTATTTAAGTATTTTAAGTATGGTTAAGTTAATTGTATTTATTATTTCATTCATTTTTAGTTAATTTAAAGTATTTTAAAAAAATCGATATTTTGATCAAATATATTTTTTACATCGATATTTTTGTACTTACCTGATTGGAGATAGGAGGTCGATATTTTGCCATTCTATATTTTTACCTCGATATTTTGGTAGGTCGATATTTTGGCATTCTATATTATGTCAGTGATCCACTGAGATTACTGACAAGGATGTTATTCACGATAGAGTTATTGACATTTTACCTGATAAAAGAACAATAGTTTTGCCGGGCTGGTTAATAGGATTTGTTATGTAATTCTTTTATTTATTTATTTTTAATTTTTATATATATATATATATATATATATATATATATATATATATATATATATATATATATATATATATATATATATATATATATATATATATATATATATATATATATATATATATATATATATATATATATATATATATATATATATAGTTATGTTTAATTCTCCTTTCCATGTTGTGACGGGGGATGTGTTGTGTTGCTTACATTGTCTCTTTAATTGCTCGTGTATTAGAATGTAGGAATGTTAGGTCATGTATGATTCTAGCTGAAGCTGTCAGTTATTGAGCTGCCTGAGGACTGGATACATCGTTTCCCTGGCGCTCACCTGTTGTTATATTATATATTTCATTCTGTACAAATAAAGTACTTTAACTATATTTATCGTATGACTACTACACTACAGCCTGACTGTCTCTCTCTCTCTCTCTCTCTCTCTCTCTCTCTCTCTCTCTCTCTCTCTCTCTCTCTCTCTCTCTCTCTCTCTCTATCTATATCTATATATATATCTATATCTGTATATATATATATACATATATATATATATGGAGAGAGCGAGAGAGAGAGAGAGAGAGAGAGAGAGAGAGAGAGATGTGTACAGATTTATTCATCTATCTGGACAGCGGTCAGCCTTTGTTTTTCCCTCTGGCCTCTATTTCACTACAGAATAATCACATTATATCACATTATATGGCGCCAAAAATCATTATCGCATTGTGTATAAACGAACAGATGCCTGGGGGCAGTCAGAGGGGCTAACGTTGTGGGGGTGGGGGGCACTCCTTCACGCCCGGCGCATGCTCCCCCCTCACACACACACTGAGACCCCCACGGTCTGCGGCTGGTGTGACACTGCCAAGATAATGTTTGGACAGTTTTTTTTCTATTTTGTAGTTATTTATTGAAGTGCTGTAGAGCCTCGAGTACCGCATTGTCGACGTCTAGGTGCTTTCTATAGAAAGTGCATTATTTCAAACAGCCCTTCATGCAGGTAATAGAAATAAGTAAAACAAAGTGTTTCGAAGGAGAAACTTCAGGGCAATTCATGATTGTTGGAGAAATTGAAATTCTGCTTAAATTCTTGTCGGTTAGAAAGTTTTAATTTAATTTGGAAAAGAAAGTCAATAGACATATCACATGCAGTGAGCCAGAATAAACCAGGTAGCTTTTCATTCTGAATTTAGACGAGGTGGGCGATCCCTATATGATAAATGCTTCCCTGCATATCAGCAGGGATGCGCCAGTAATTGTGTGCCCCTGCACCGCCACCCATGATACGCCGCATTGCGGCGCACCATGGGGAAAAAACGACACAGATGCGTGACGTATCTGTGCCGTAAAGGTGACGCATCTGTGCCGTAAAGGTGACACATTGCTGGAGCTGCCTCGCAAGCGTGACGCAGCTCCAGCAATGCTCGGGGGTGCCCTATTCTTCCAATGCTGTGTCAAGCCTTAAGCCTGCTTCAAGCAGGCGCAGGGTTTTGACGCAGCATTGGCCTAAAAGTGACTGAGTGAAATCTTGTAGATTTCACTCGGCCACTTTTAGGAGGCGTTCCTGCACCGGAACACCCGCCCCCCCCCTGCGAAGGAGCGCCTATATGTGGGTCAGGACTTTACAACGTGACGCATGTTGTAAGTACCCCGCACCATGGCGCAGGATTTCCGCCGACGCTGCGTCACAAAAGTGATGCAACGGTGGTGTAAATGAGGCGCAAGGGGCTTGTAAATCTCCCCTTAAGTTTTTTGGGGCGTCCCCGAGTCCTGTCGTTTTTGGGGGGTGTGAAGGGGGAACAGACGTGCGCACGCTCCCCTATTCTACCTTTGTCTCTTGTCAAAGCAGCCTCGCCGCTACACGTCCCTCCAAGCCTGAATATCTGTGCACACCCTGATCCTTGTAGCGCTGCGCAGATCAGGGACCCGATTCGCGGGCTCAGTCTGGAGCCGCTCAAGCCAGCAAACTGGGGGTCATATTATCAAGAAAGGGCAATACAATATCGCTTTCATCGACAGGAAACTGCTGCTAAAGCGGCATAATGGGCATGATAATATGCCCTTGTGAATTCCCATAGAAGGCCAGGTTCTGGTGTTAACCTGGGCTTCTATGGGAATTCACAAGGACATATTATCAAGCCCATTATCGCCGCTTTAGCGGCAGTTTCCTGTCGATAAAAGCGGTGATAGTGTATCGCCCTTTCTGATAATATGGCCCTGGATTTAACGGCGGACATTTGAGTTCCCCCAAACCCTAATCCTGCCTGCATTGAGGGGTGCAGCTGTGACGAGCTGTGTGTGCGCAAGGAGAAAATGACAATTTTAATACATGTTTTATTCAGTTTGTTCATTACACTGTGGTAAATAATTAATTACCCTGTCATAATTTCTATACATTAATAAGGATCATGCATATAATGAGAGGCAGAGTCTGTGGTGTCCGATTCAGAAGGGCATTAAGGCAATAACTCGAGTTACTGGAGAATCGGGTTCCATCACCACTAAGGTTTAGGAAGGATCGTCATCTGAATCTTTATTCACAAAACACATTATATATAGTTAAAACATACATTGAATTGGATAGAGAAGGCGGAGCGCTCCAGGCGGAGCAAGTGAAAGAGAGAGATAAGAGCACATGGGCGTGAAAGAGGCGTGTAAGGAGGCGTACACGTGGGTGTTCACTTTGATGAGTCATAGGTGTGTCATAGGTGGGTGGATGCATAGAGGGGGTCTGCATGGTCAGCAGGAACCTTTACCCTACTTGTGCGCGCAAAACTGGTCATGACGTGGAATTGACGTGTAACTGGGGAGAGCTGGGGGGAGCTGACTTTTAGTGCTAGTAGGAGAGTCTGGGATGTCAGAACGACCTGCACCTTTGGCATATCTGATATCTTGTGTTTGGAGGATGTATTGTCTGAAGTAAAGGTCGCTCGAGCAAAGGCTGCTCATCACTAAATGCTAGTGTGTGCATATATTTCTTCGTGCATTGCGTGGGGCCATGGGCCTTCTATGGAAACGGGTTCAGTAAATCACTTGGATGGAGACAGAAAGGCTAGGCCCTATCTTCTGCAGGCGGAATATGTTTACCCCTTTCGTTAGTAAGGAATGTGTTTCTGTGGAGCGGAGCAGATAACTGTAGGCAAAATACTGTCTTTGGCAGGCCAGGCTGGGCACCTCTCAGCTGAGCAGGAAGTAAGCGAGAGGTCAGGGATACATAACTAAACTGCAGCTTTCAGAATATCAGGAGGCTCGGAGCCTGAATTCGGGTCCTGGTTTGGCTGTGCCACAAAAACGTGTTAATCTCGACTTTTAAACGTGTACCATGTAAATGCATTGGCAACATAGGCCTCAGTGCAGAATTAACGTTTCATTCATGGAGGGCCTAATAACTGACATGCTAACATTGAACGGAAATGCAGAGGCATTATTATTACATGCATGAGAAAGGAATTACATGATGACATGGACATACATGGGGCATAGGTACATACATAGGGTGCGTGTGGGGGACACACTGGCCACGTAAAATTTCTATTTCCTCATTCCCTCATTCCCTCCTTGTCCCCTACTGTGCCCTTCAGGACACGTCTATATTCATGATACCATCTATCTGTTCATACAGCATCATTTGCTCGTCTTTTTTCTTTTGTGCACGTGGACGGGGAATACAGGCAGTGGCACACAAGCCGCAAATCGCTGGGCCACATTGCAGACAGAGACAGCAACTGAATATAACTAGTAGTATTATTCCCAGGAAGGACAACACTGTCCAACCCCATCCCGCTATTACAATCCAGAGCCAACCGGACCAAGACCATGGGTCTTGATGCATTTCATGAGCTATCTTATGGAGTCTTGTTATTGCTGCGTATACAGATGGCGCGTTATTAGGAATAAACACGCAACAACTGGAGCCGATCACTCTACAAGCCCCGCCCCTATCCGCCAGGATGACGTCAAGAACAAGGCGGTTCTGAAGAACAACAAGTCTCATAGCAGACTGCTCCTCCATTAAGTTTCCTAAGGCAGAAGTAGTCTCATTCACTACTGCTTCCAAAGTTCTCGTTAACCTGCGTATGAGTTTACTGTTTTGGAAAGGACCTATGAACCAGAAATATCCTTTAATGAAATCTGAATATTGTTCCCACGCTGTCTCAGTCTGATCGACAACTGGGGATTCGGTCTCCCTCTTGTGTCTAACATGTACTAGTCGTGAATCTCGATGATAATGGGATGGTGCTTGAAAAACAGGTGGCAGTAGGAACGCTATATAACACGTCCCACCCCAGTCTAAGGGCAGACGTACATAGGCTGTCTGACCGCAAATGAAATAGGAATGGCGGGAAGCTTTGAAAGTAGACTTTCCTTTAACATTAAATTCGATCACAGTATTACAATCACTGTGTCCTAAATGCACTGAGCCTTTCTTTCTAACGCATAATTCACCTTTTACTGGTAAGACTGTTATGAACGGTGAACCTATATTTGTCTCGGACTGGACATTCAGAATCATAAGGTTAAGGGAAATATTTCCTAGTTTGTACACTTCATTTTCTAGATCTGTTCCTTTCCTTTGGGGAAAACCATTTTTGTCGGGGAAACATGCCTTATTCATTACTATATTCAAATCTCCCCAAATCCATTCACTCTGGGAATCTGTGAACTTTCTGTCTTGTGATGATGACATTAAAGCAAACCATGCCCCGCACGAACCATTGTGCGAGAACGGATAGGGAAAGAGGGGCAGAACTCCCTTCGTTTTCTGATAAGGTGGGAGTCGGCCACATACCCAGCAATTCGTTACATTGCTGGTCTGATGAGAATGGTGTAACATGCGAATAAAAGTATTGTTGCGCAGTGCTAGTCGATATGACAATCCCTGGGGTGGCAGATCAATGAATGTGTGCTCTACAGTGTCATTGAAGGAAGAATGTATATGTGAACCAAGAGGAGGAAAGAAAACATGTAGCGTCAAGCTTATACCTACAATCGATATACTTAGAAAAAACATAATGATCAGAGTTACTATGCATTATCTGCGTAAGGTCTTGCAGTATTTCTCTTTCTTATCTCTCTGTCTATCATTCGGGTCTACGATCTTATACATGTCAGGAACCTGTCTAACCGATTCACCACAGGGTGTACTTAAACAATTAAACCCTGTCTGACTTACTAGACCGTAGCTTTAATTTGTACTCCTGTTGCGGAGTCTTTTCTAGCAAAGGGAGTTTCGAGTCACTGGTATCTGGGCAGTCCTTAGTTTCGTTTACTGTTTTGAGTCCATGGAATCGTTTAACATGGTGGGCATGGATCCAGCCCTTTCTTCCCTCGACCTTGACGGCGGTCCTCGTCGTGAGAAGTACTAGCTTCGGTGCTCGCCAGCGGGGCTCGAGAGGACTTGAACGATCAAAGTTCCGAACCAACACGGTATCATCAGGGACAATCGAATGTTCTTTCACTTGGGTGTTGTCGGGGAAGGCAGCTGCAACCTGTGAATGACAAGAAAGGAGTGCAGACATCAAGGAAGCCAGGTAATCTGTCAGCATATTACTGTCAACATCAGTAATTCTTTTTGGCATAGGCGTACCCCACATATTCGGCGGTCTACCAAACCCACCTCGTACGGGGACAGTCCTGTTCTGGAATGAGCTACCATACGCATGTAAAAGAGGGCAACCGGCAAGGCTACCATCCAATCCACGCATTTTTCTGCACAGACTTTCGCAAATTTTTGTCTTAAGTGTCTGATTGTGTCTCTCAACGAGGCCTGCTGCCTCTGGGTGTCGTACGCAATGGAACTTCCACTGGTACCTTAACAGAAGAGATACTTGTTTCATTAATTCAGAGGAGAATGGCTGACCGTTATCTGAGTACACGACACGGGGCAAGCCGTACCGCGGAAAGAATTCTCGGACCAACTGCCTGGCAGTGGTCACAGCAGTGTAATCTGGAACTGGGTACGCTTCTGTCCATCTAGATAGTGCACATACAATTACTAGGACGTACTTGTATCCTCGACATCTGTCCATCTGAATGTAATCCATCTGGAGGACTTCAAAAAGGTGAACAGGAGGATGAAATCCACCTGGTTCCACAGGAATGCCTTTGCCTGGGTTGAACTGGCAACAGATCATGCAGGTACGCACTTTCTGTTTTGCTGCTGCACGTAGGTGCTTGTTGAACCAAATATTCTGTAAACTGTCTAACATAGCCTTTTCTCCTAAATGTGCTGTATTTATAATGACTTGAACCATGGAGTCAGGAAGAAACCATGTGGCTTTGCCTTTTGTCATCCAACCCTGGTCAGTCTGGACCCCTCCTTGTTAAGTCCATTTCTTTATTTCGTCTGGAGTGGCATGCGTCTGAATGTCGAGTACATCTTGTGAGGGATCCCTGACTGTCATGCAGTTTGTCAGTGATGGTACTTCTGTCTTTGTCGTGTCTGTGGGAATGTCTGTTGGAGTCTGGGCTGTAAGCTTAGCTGTTCGATCTGCCAGGTCGTTACCCTGGGAAATGGTGTCTGTGACTTTAGTATGTGCTTTGCACTTCATGATAGCTATGGCAGTAGGCAAGTGTATTGCATCTAACAGAGCCTGAATGAGGGGACCATGCTGAATTTTTGCCCCATGAGAGGTCAGAAAACCTCTCTCCTGCCACAGAACTCCGAAGTCGTGAACGACTCCGAAGGCATACTGTGAATCTGTGTATATGTTTACCTTCAAGTTCTTGGCTCGTATGCAGGCTTGGGTCAGAGCGATGAGCTCTGCTGCTTGGGCTGACAGTGTGTCAATTCGATGTGTCTCTATGACTTCAGTATCAGTGGTCACTGCATATGCGGCCACTAACTCTCCTGTGCTTGTTCTCATGCATGAACCATCCACATAAAGTGTCAGGTCTGGGTCTGGCAATGCAATGTCTGTCAAGTCTTGTCTTGGCTTCGTTACTGTATCAATCACTTCCACACAGTCATGTGGTGCAGTGTCTGCTGTGCTTGAGGGCAAGAGTGTAGCAGGGTTTAAAGTGTTGCATCGTCTGATTTCTATGTGTGGCTGGAATAATGTCAGCTCATATCCTGTCAGTCTTGCTATAGTCAGGTGTTGAGTCTGAGTCCTGTTTAAAAGTACTTCCACTGAGTGTGGAACCTGTACTGTCAGGGGGTGTCCTAACACTATGGAATCACTCTGTCTGATTGCTAGGGCTGTTGCTGCAACTGATTTCAGGCACGCAGGCAGAGCCTGGGCCACTGGATCCAATGTACTAGAAAAATAAGCACTAGGCTTATGTTTTCCTGCTTGATCTTGTGTAAGGACAGATAATGCTGTAGATTTGCAATTAACTGAATGCGGTCTGGTGTCAGCTGTCTACCCCTCTTGGACAGCAAGTGTCCAAGGTACACCACTTGCTGTGCACAGAATTGCAACTTTGAAGGGGACACCTTGTGCCCCTTGTCTGCCAGAAAGTATAAGACTGTCAGTGATGCACGTTCGCAGTCTCGTTCTGTTCGTGCTGTAATCAAGAGATCGTCCACGTATTGGAGCAGTGCAGTGTCGGCAGGCATGTGAATACTGTCTAGTTGTCTTTTCAATGCTTGACTGTAAATACTAGGACTTTCTGTGAAACCTTGAGGAGCCCTCGTAAATTTAAAACTGTGTCCATTTAAACAGAATCCGAAGAGGTACTGGCTCTCTGGATGTATTGTGACACTGAAGAAGGCGTTCTTGAGATCGATTACAGTAAAGAACGTCGCTTCGGAATCAATTGCAGTCAGTAATGAAGAAATATCTGGGACCACTGGGGTATTATGCACTTGTTCAGTTCTCGGAGGTCAATCACTAGTCTGTAGACTGGTGGTGCATTTGGGTCAGTTCGTTTAAGAATGGGGATGACAGGAGAATTACATACATTTGAGTCAGTTTCTACAACCACTCCCTGTGCAATGAGTTCGTCAACAATTTTCAGTAATGCTACTACGGCATCAGGTGGTAACTTGTATTGTCGGATTCGTGGCAGTACAACTCCTTGTTTGAGAGTGACACGGTGTGGCGTAATGTGCACGTAACCTACATCAGTCGGACCTTGCGCCCATAAATGCTGTGGTACATTCTGGAGTCTGGGATCAAAATCTCTCAACACATAATCTCCTTTAAAATCACGTAAAAACAATCTCACTCCTTCCGGAGAACAACAAATCACTGCTCCTAGTTCTTTCAATGTCTTTATACCAAACAAATTTTCTGGACATGACTTAGTAAGTAACAAGTCTGTGGTACGGGACAATGGACCGACTCCTAGGGAAACTGGCTTTGACACTTCGTTAACAATAGGCTTTCCTGAAAATCCCAGGGAAATATTCTGTGAGCCTGAGAGGGGTGCCCCTGGAACCTCGTCATGACTGATGGTAGTTCTGCTCGCCCCTGTGCCAATCAGAAATTTTCTGTCTTTTCCCAATACACGACTATATACATAGGGACCCTCTTGATCTACAGGAACCTCAATAAGGGGCAAGCCAACCTCCCTCTCTAGGCTATTTCATGAGTACTGTTGATATTCTGGATAGTCTGACTGCGCGTAGTGGTACATTTGTTGCGTGACATGTTGTGTGGCAGCTATTGGTTGCGGTACAGCTACTGTCTGTTGTGTGTTCTGTGGCGTTTGCGTAATCTGTGGGGTGCTATTCTGTCTAGGAGGATGCGGTCTTTCTTTTGTCTTGCCTGTAGCTATATTGTGTTTTAGGACAGCACATTCATTTACATAGTGACCTGGTTGCTTGCAATAATTACAGTTCCCCTTGACAGGTGCCGTGCCCTTTTTATGTCCATCAGCTGGTACTGATTGTGCAACTAGCACTTTCATTTTCGTATCTTTCATGCGTCTCTTTTCATGTTCCTGTTCCTCTCAAATTCGGTTTTGGTGGTATTGTAACATTTGTAACATTTGGGAAGGGCTATTTGCTTGCCAGGTACTCTCAACCTTCAGCACTCTATTTTTGATCGGTGGTAGGGAATTCTCTACTAATTTGTTCACAAAAAGATGTGGATACGATTCACTATTTGGCTTAAGGCCACTATTAATAGTAAAACATTTTTCGAATCTAGAATAAAAATCACTGGTGTCTTCATCTGGTTTCTGTTTACATGCTGAAACAGCATCCCAATCTTCCTTTTTAGTAACTAATAATCTCGGCAGGACCTGTATTAAGAGTTCAGGTAGTGCTTTGGCTTTATCCCGGAGGCCAACACCAGGGCCCCGGGTTTTATCCTCATCTTCCAATTCTGTCCAATTTATCTTTTTATCTCCCACTTCCCAATCTTTTTCTTTAAGCTTTTCGTAAATGCCTGCTGGTAACAGTACTTTTAATAATTTAATGATGTCAGCGTATGTGTAATCCCCTATGCGGAGAATGTCTTTTAATTCACGGTGGAACCCCCCCGGGTCTTTATCATGACAGGGCAGCAATTTTTTCATTTCCAGTATTTCTATTTTCGTCAAGGGTGTATAAACATATACTCGTTGAAGCTCATTCGCTGCATTTCTAACGGGATGTACCTCTCGTAGGGGGTTCTGTCTGTCTATGTGGAAAATCTTTCTGTCGTGGTGTGGGGCAGGAATCAAGTGCGTGGTCAGAAAAGTCAAGTACTTATGCCGTTGGTCTAGAATGACATTAATTAATTCGGTACCTAGGCCTCTCCATCTCTCTAGGAGTAGATCGTCCAATAATTTATACAAGGGACCTGGATCAGAATGTTGACTCTCGTACAAAGTGATCAGATGTTGAACCATGTAAATACCAGCTAAACGCTGTTCTTCCAGAGGAAGGCTTAAAAATGTTTGCGCCACTACGTCATCATTATATATGTTAGAATTACAAGCCCATTGAACGGCTGACCGGGCTAATTCCTGTTCATGCATAGTATGGGGTATATCGCACTCTACTCGTCTTCTCAGTGCGTTCTCAGTAGCTTGGAATAGATGTTCGAGAGAATATCTTTCTGGTATGGGAGGGCCATGTTTACTGTAATCGAGACCCTTGGGCCTGTCAATTGTCTTGCTCTACCTACGTAATTCATTTTATTCACTTCCTCTGTTTCGGACTCAGCCTCATCAGATGGTAAGTCGTCCTCTTTCTCGTCTGACTCTTTCCTGTGTGCGTCTGACTCATTCCTGTGTAAGTTTAGAATTTCTTTACGAATTTTCCTGTACATGCATTCTATCTTTGACATTGTATCATGTTTACAAGCAGCTATATTGTCACTCCACTCTGTCATACCTCTAGTTACTCCTTTACTTGGCTGGTCTTGTTCCCTGATCAGACAATTAATTAAAAAACGTAAAAGTGCACGTTGAACCTCCACTTTTCTTTGTGACATGGCCTCATGAATAATCTCGGGTCCCTCCCCCGTTCTAATGAAGTGGTATATTCTGTCTAAATTTTCCTTCATGCCTGGTAATGTGATCAAATACTCTACAGTGCGTCTTAATCGTAGTGAGAATATGAGCATTGGGCCCACACCTGGTACTGGATCATATATACAACGTGCAATCGTTAAATTTTGTTTAAGAGGTGATGCTGTCATTTTTGGCGTTCGTTGTAATGCTAATTCTTGTAGTGCTAATTCTTGTAGTGCTCGTGATGGTGGTGGTGTTTGCGGTATGTCTGTGGTGGGCCCCCCTCCCATTGCCCCTTGGCTTGAGTCGTCTTTCATGGTCGGTGGAGAAAGCAATGGTGTTAACTGATCCTGTGATGCGGGCGGAGGGAGAAAAGGATTATTACCAGGAGGAGGAGGAGGAGGAAAACCTGCATTAACATAATCCAGAGCGGCCTCTTCCAAATAGGAGGAAAGAAAAATGTCCGCTGCTGTCTGTTTATGATTACGTACTTTGGTCGGGATCAGTGGTGGCGGCAATTTACTGGGTACTTCCGGGGTCATTTTAACTAGTCCTTCAGCGAGGACGGGATACATGCCTTTAATAAGGGCATTTCTTTGTCTATCTGCTTGTTCTGCCTTAACCCGTTCACCTTCTTCCTTTAGCTCTTTTTCTCTGGCTTTTTCTGCTGCTTCTTTACTTCTTTCTGCTTTGTGGATTTCTTTCTCTGCTCTCCTATGCGCTTCTTTACGCCATAACTCAATGGCATCTTTCTGGGACTGCCTAGCTTTCTTTTTCCATAGCGCTTCCTCTACTCTCATAATGCAATCAGCATCCCATGTTCCTGAGGCAGGCCATCTATATTTCTCGTCCAGATCCTTCGTGTAATCTACCCATAAGTCTAAAAACAGTATGGCATCTAATCCGTGTTTTTGGTACATGAAATGGCCAGGAGTGTCTCTAGGCGGGACGGGGACTGCCTCTTCGAGTATCCATTTCCTGGTCCCTATCTGACGTAATTTCGAAAACAGTGGCATGTTGGAACTAACTTGAACGAAAACACAATATACACAAAAATAGACTGAAAACAACCATTCATACTACAACATTAAAACATTAAAAACAGATACATCCTAACTAGTACATAGAAAAAAAACATGAACCTGAAAAACTGTTTACTTTATGCACTGCAAAACAGTACAACCATACCGGTCTCGTAAAGAGACACGTCTTTACCGCGTCCACCGAAATGGACACGTCTCTACCGTACCTGTGTACCCAGATACGTCTTTACCGGGCTCAAATAAATGAACCCGTCTCTATGCGTTCCCAATAACGGTACTCACCGGGAAGCAAAACTGAAGGCCTCAGAAACTCGATACTGGACAGCTACTGCTTCTGCTGCGCATGCGCCTCGGAACAGGTGGGCCTCGGGATACCTCGGACCTTGCTCTCTCGGCTTGGGCTCTGGTCGGGATGGTCCGCGATCCTCACTGCCTCGTGTGGATGCCTGGACGCAGTCTCCGTCTCCTCCGTGGGCCTGAGGGAGTAGGCAGAAGTCCCGCTGTCGTGTACACTTGAAGTCCGTCACGGCTGTAGAGGGGTCAGGGGGCTGGACCTACATCGCCGGCGCGTGGGGAAGCGGACTTGTACCTGTTCGGGCGCCAAAGTATTGTGGTAAATAATTAATTACCCTGTCATAATTTCTATACATTAATAAGGATCATGCATATAATGAGAGGCAGAGTCCGTGGTGTCCGATTCAGAAGGGCTTTAATGCAATAACTCGAGTTACTGGAGAATCGGGTTCCATCACCACTAAGGTTTAGGAAGGATCGTCATCTGAATCTTTATTCACAAAACACATTATATATAGTTAAAACATACATTGAATTGGATAGAGAAGGCGGAGCGCTCCAGGCGGAGCAAGTGAAAGAGAGAGATAAGAGCACATGGGCGTGAAAGAGGCGTGTAAGGAGGCGTACACGTGGGTGTTCATTTTGATGAGTCATAGGTGTGTCATAGGTGGGTGGATGCATAGAGGGGGTCTGGATGGTCAGCAGGAACCTTTACCCTACTTGTGCGTGCAAAACTGGTCATGACGTGGAATTGACGTGTAACTGGGGAGAGCTGGGGGGAGCTGACTTTTAGTGCTAGTAGGAGAGTCTGAGATGTCAGAACGACCTGCACCGTTGGCATATCTGATATCTTGTGTTTGGAGGATGTATTGTCTGAAGTAAAGGTCGCTCGAGCAAAGGCTGCTCATCACTAAATGCTAGTGTGTGCATATATTTCTTCGTGCATTGCGTGGGGCCATGGGCCTTCTATGGAAACGGGTTCAGTAAATCACTTGGATGGAGACAGAAAGGCTAGGCCCCATCTTCTGCAGGCGGAATATGTTTACCCCTTTCGTTAGTCAGGAATGTGTTTCTGTGGAGCGGAGCAGATAACTGTAGGCAAAATACTGTCTTTGGCAGGCCAGGCTGGGCACCTCTCGGCTGAGCAGGAAGTAAGCGAGAGGTCAGGGATACATAACTAAACTGCAGCTTTCAGAATATCAGGAGGCTCGGAGCCTGAATTTGGGTCCTGGCTCGGCTGTGCCACAAAAATGTGTTCATCTCGACTTTTAAACGTGTACCATGTAAATGCATTGGCAACATAGGCCTCAGTGCAGAATTAACGTTTCATTCATGGAGGGCCTAATAACTGACATGCTAACATTGAACGGAAATGCAGAGGCATTATTATTACAGGCATGAGAAAGGAATTACATGATGACATGGACATACATGGGGCATAGGTACATACATAGGGTGCGTGTGGGGGACACACTGGCCACGTAAAATTTCTATTTCCTCAACACACACAAATACACATACGATTGAATATGAGCTAACAGCGGACCTCTGGTATGGCTAAGATGTTTGGCAGTGTGGTACGTGTTCCATAGAAGGCCCACTAATGGCGAGATTATCATAAATTAAGTTCGAGCAGCAGATTGGATTGGATTATGAATCATGGCGTAAATCTAAGACTACTGTTCCCATGAGGCATTGCAGTATTGAGGCCACACCTGAGGCCAATAAAGGTATTGGAGCAAAATTTAAACAGCAGTCTTTGTGCCTTGTATTTTTCTGCTGCTCGCTGCCTGTGAACAAGGATACAGGAAGTATCTGAAACGCGTAAGGCTTGTTGTGATATTGCCTATGGATTTACTGTCTGCGCTGCTGCCTGGATAAACAAAAGTTGCCATAGGGGAGTGCATCCTAAGTGTGGACAATTGTGAAACGTTAATTTTGAACACGGCAGTCCAGCCGTGGGGATGCACCAGTGCACGAAAAGCGGACCAGCGGCTCGATTGAATACGAGCTAACAGCGGACCTCTGGTATGGCTAAGATGTTTGGCAGTGTGGTATGTGTTCCATAGAAGGCCCACTAATGGCGAGATTATCATAAATTAAGTTCGAGCAGCAGATTGTATTGTATTATGAATCATGGCGTAAATCTAAGACTACTGTTCCCATGAGGCATTGCAGTATTGAGGCCACACCTGAGGCCAATAAAGGTATTGGAGCAAAATTTAAACAACGGTCTTTGTGCCTTGTATTTTTCTGCTGCTCGCTGCCTGGGAACAAGGATACAGGAAGTATCTGAAACGCGTAAGGCTTGTTGTGATATTGCCTATGGATTTATTGTCTGCGCTGCTGCCTGGATAAACGAAAGTTGCCATAGGGAAGTGTATCCTAAGTGTGGACACTTATGAAATGTTAATTTTGAACACGGCAGTCCAGCCGTGGGGATGCACCACCGCACGATAAGCGGACCAGCGGCTCGATTGAATACGAGCTAACAGTGGACCTCTGGTATGGCTAAGATGTTTGGCAGTGTGGTGCGTGTTCCATAGAAGGCCCACTAATGGCGAGATTATCATAAATTAAGTTCGAGCAGCAGATTGTATTGTATTATGAATCATGGCGTAAATCTAAGACTACTGTTCCCATGAGGCATTGCAGTATTGAGGCCACACCTGAGGCCAATAAAGGTATTGGAGCAAAATTTAAACAGCAGTCTTTGTGCCTTGTATTTTTCTGCTGCTCGCTGCCTGTGAGCAAGGATACAGGAAGTATCTTAAACGCAAAAGGCTTGTTGTGATATTGCCGATGTATTTACTGTCTGTGCTGCTGCCTGGATAAACAAAAGTTGCCATAGGGGAGTGCATTCTAAGTGTGGACACTTGTGAAACGTATATATATATATATATATATATATATATATATATATATATATATATATATATATATATATATATATATATATATATATATATATATATATATATATATATTCCCGCATGTATTTAAAATTAATATATACACATAGTATATTCATGAACACACATACATCTTTATTGATTTATTTTGGACAGTTGGTATAGTACAGCTCACCCCAGGTGGGGCATCTGGGCGCTGCTCCTGTGAAGGACAGACATTCTGAAACAGCCAAGGCTTGAACCTGTTCTTGAGGGCAGTGAGATCCGGGCGGGAACGGCAATGAAAAGGGGGTTTATTTCTTTGATATGGGGCTGCATATGCTATGCTTCTGTAGATATGTATATATTAACATTTGTATGTGGTTCTACAGACACAGTTTAACATAGTTATACATTGAATATTATATACACACGTATATTCCATATGTAACCATAGGCGTGCAGACACGCGTTTGTGCACATTTCTGCTTGTGCCTGTAATCTGGCCCTCCTCCCCGTTCCTCCTCTCACCTTTCCTTGAATGTGTGAAGAACCCTGAATTAAACCCTCTCTGGTGACGCGCAGCTGGTGCCGATAGCGCCGCCCCCCTCCACCCGTGACGGCTCCTCTTAATAACAGCTGAGAGTGTGTGTGCTTGTCTAATCCTTGGTTGTGTCTTCACGGGCGCCCTCCCAACGCCTGTCTCCTGCAGGCGTGAGTCTGATTGTCACGTCCGTACTGTGTGTGTGTATGAGAGAGGGAGAGAGACACACTGTGAGAGGGTTTGTGTGTGTAAAAGGTATAAAGACAGAATATGTGTGCGTGTGAGAGATTGTGTGTGTGTGTGTGAGAGAGAGAATGTGTGTGTGTGTCTTTATGTGAAATTACAAGTTATATGGACGATGTTGGGTTTTGCAAAGCAGGTACGGTGTTGGATTTTGCTGCGCAGGCACCCTGCCACTCAGCCACCCCCACCTTGGCAGGCTCTAAGCGCCATGGGGCACACATCGAGCTGCGCAGTCTTGCTCTCTGTGGACAGCGCTGGTGAACCCTGGCACCCAGCCACCCCCACCTGGCAGTCTCTATGCGCCCAGGGGCCTATGCAGTGAAGTGTCGTTAAATGCGGATTGTAAAAATGCATGAAAAACTAGAACAGGAGCACAAGACAACACGCTGCCCAGCCATACATTTTCGGTCACTGGCATGGTTCACATGCATTATTTCTGTCCTGCACCAATAGATGTGAACTTTGTGGCCCTTCAATATGGCACTGCCCCCGGCTCCTCTCTTTCAGTCTGTCTGTTCCTTTCGGTCTATCTGTCTGTGCTGCCCTTTTTTCACTGCCAGCTTTATTCGGTTTACTGTGTGAATCCCCCCATCACCTGCGCTTGTCCGTCTTCACCTGGCTCTTTGTCTGCTTTCACTGTTGCCACCGCTCGTGTCTGCAGGCCTGTTTGTTCATACCATGCACACGTGTGATCGATAAACCGGTTTACAGGGACACAAATCAACGCGTCACGGGCACCCCCAGTATTCCAGCGGGTGGGTAGGAAGCGGAAAACCAGGATGAATAGAAATCCATTATCGATGTTTTCGATCACAGGCCCAGCACTTCACGTCTCTAGCCACGGTAAGAGCTTCTGTGCTGCAGCCCCGTAGTTACGCACGTCCATGCGCACATGTATGTGTATACCCATAGGTAACTGAGCGGTGACATGATTCCCCCTGGAATCATTCCACTGACCGCTTCTAACGTTGGACTTATCTTGTGTGTTGGGGGGTTAGGGATATCGCGGGCTCCACGGATCCATACACACTCTAACCTCTGGGTGTCTGTAAATCAATATTGAGGTAATTGACAGCTTTGGTGGATTGCTGGAATCCCTGAGATGTAGGGTTAGTGTCCCTATTGCGCTCACAGTCACGCGGCTATCGCGATATGTTGTGTAACTCAGAGCGCGAGGCAGTATGTTACTATCGGCAACTGCCGGCGGCTCCAGCCTCTATTTCCATCTGACCATCTCTCCCACCTGACTCCACGCACCCTATCACCGCCTGGTCACTCATTCCTGGAATAACCGCAGCAGAGTCCGTGACTTGCTTATTTGTGTACTGGTAGCAGTTAATTGTTTCTCTACTAACAACAGTAGTATAGACTGGACGTTACTTGCAGAGACTGCCACTTGCTTCTGTACTAGCAGCAGAGACTGAGTGTCAAATACGTATTTCTGCAGTGACATCAACACTGACATTCATTTATTCCTCTATGGCCTAAGCCCGCACTTACGAAAAGGAAAGAACATGCTTTTCCACTCGTCCTTTGGCCCTGTGAATAGTAAACAACAGTCAAAAACAGCCTTTTGTCTGTAAGCCCCGTCCTTTACAGACTGGGGGGTGTGTTTTGACAATTGTTTATATCCTTCGATGTTTTTTAGGTCTTCGCCAGCTCGACTGCGCATGTGCGCAGTCTTTCGTAGGCGGAGACCTAAAAACATCAAAGAACGAAAAGAATGTAAGAAACAACAGTCAAAAACACGTCCCCCAGTCTGAAAAGGAAGGGGCTTAGATAGAAAGTAGAACGTCACTAGGACCTCTTCTCCAATGGCTCGCCACTGTTTAGGAGGCCAGCCAATGGATAAGAGGGGCGAGGCTTCACCTCGCCAGTTATGTTCACTCTAGCCCATTAAGTCTCGCCAGCGAGACTGCGCATGTGTGCAGTCTTTCACAGGCGGAGACCTAAAAATGGGAGATAAAACCAGCGCCCTATTTACAAGAGGGTGATAACTTGCATAATCGCATGTTAGCACCCTTTTTCCCAACGCCTTCCTACGCATCTCCAATGAGATGCAAAGTGGGCGTTACTGGGCGTACCCCAGATAGACTACCTTGCTAATATCGCAGATGTTTACATCGCAATATTTACAAGGCGGCCCACATGATTTTAGCACCTGTAAGATTTTGGCAAAAACTGCAGTTTCCTCCCAAATCTAACATCTGCTAAAATCCTGATTTAGCCATCCCTAACATAGGGTGTGGATTATGCTGCTACGACCCTGTGGGTCGTATCAGCAAGGTTATTGCTG
The DNA here is from genome assembly GCF_964263255.1 of Lissotriton vulgaris. Lineage (NCBI taxonomy): Eukaryota > Metazoa > Chordata > Amphibia > Caudata > Salamandridae > Lissotriton > Lissotriton vulgaris. Next base: position 62,163 of record NW_028242891.1, read on the forward strand.
TTTTGCAGGGAACATTGCTGGAAAACCAGCGATGTTCCCTGCAAAAGCACGATAACCTCGCTATCTCTGTAATTTTTATCGCTCTGGAGAAACGCATTGTTAATAACGCACTACCAGGGAGATAACTTCCAGAGATAGCCTGCGAAAAATATTATTATTAATATTATAATATGCCCCGTATCTTTGCTTTTCCGTTTCATTCAATGGTAATTTTTTTACAGCTTTTTTCATGCCTAACACTAATAGTTTTGCCCCCTGCTCACAGCCCCTTCCCTTCTGCTGACATTTTCCTTCAAATTTTTTCTGTTCCCAATTTAAGAACGGAGACTTAACGATGAATTGGTCCCTACCCTCATCCCATTTTTGTAGTAAAATGTTATAAGCTGTTTACTTTTATAGGGAACTATCTCCCAGAGTATCAAGGGGCATATCATCATGGCTCACAATAAAATTATCGCCGCTTTAGCATCTGTTTTCGGAAGAAAAGTGGCTATAATTGTATCGCACTATCAGCAAGTAAACGCTAACGCGTGCTTCCATGCCTCAACGCCATTTACCTTAACACCCAGCTTTGCATCTCTAATGAGATGCAAAGTGGGCATTCCTGACCAAAATTACGTGAGAAATGTCGCTAGGCGACATTTCTTCAATCGAGCTGCACGCTAACCTGCATAGCGATAAGAAAAGTAGCGCTAACCGCGCTTATCGCTACTTTCTTTACACCTGATTTCAATCTGACTGAGCCATTATATCCAAAGGAAGCTGGAAATTATGGCTAAGTCTGCCCTGCCCTATCAACAAGCTATCACCTATGTTTGTGCGATTATCGCTGGATTTCCAGCGATAATCGCAAATTTGGCAACTATCGCTTGGATTTTTATCGCAGTGGAGATAAGCGTTGCTGATAGCATGCAATCTCTGTGATAAAATCCAGCAATAGTTCGGGATAATTATTCTCGCGATAAGAGCGCTTAGCGATAATTATCGCCGGCTGTTGCTGATATGCCCCCAAGTTCTATATCAAGCTTGTGTTTCAGTCGTGCCAAGTATAATTCATCAGGGGTTAGAGTAGACTAATGCATATTGGTGTGGTGAGCCACATTACTGACCAAAATGATAAATCACGCATTTATAGCACTACCTGAAGTTGCTGACTAAACGAGATGGGAGCACCGCTATTGGCGCTCATTGAACACAGCATTGAGCGGACCGCAGGTGCGTGCTGCTCTGGCAGCCCACAGTGTGTTACAGATTGCTCGACTCTGTGCAGTGCAACTACTGCACTGTTCTGCTCCAGAGTATCTTCATTTGCCAACAGTACCATTGTCTTTTGTTTACTTATACATACCCAGGTTCCGAGGGACACAGAGTTGCCCCATTTTTGTTTAACAGATAGGAGGTGATTTTCGGCCACGCCGGCCAGGCTGGCTCAGCTGTGCTCTCAATGGCTGCAGCACCGCGCATTCTCAACTTTATCAATTTCCCGCCTGAGTCAGAACTTAGGTTATTAAGGGGCGGGCGGCATGAGTGGGCAGAAGTTATGTTTGTAACTTTGGTTGTGGGGCCACAGTTACTCTCGAGACCCCGTGAAGACTTGTGTCTGTCCTTCCAGGTCAGGTGAGGTTCAGTAAGATTTAAGACAACTGAAAGGAAAGGGGCGCACAGGCAAATATCGATACCTATAAACAGGTCCGCCTTAGAATAAGGGTAGATGCAGGAATCAGGGTCGAAGACATTCGCCTCAGTGGCAGCCGCTCCCACTAACATCAAAAAATCACAGCCACCTGGACTTTTATCCTTCAGCAAGGGCGCCTGCCTCTAGTCAACTGTCTGTGTCCAGCCCTTCTTGTACGAGACTAACCTTAAATGTTATTGATTTGGGCTGCTTGATCCACCTTACTGTAAATCTGTGTTCGGGTACCAGCAAGGTCAACTCTGGTAGTGTCCACCCTGGGCTGGTAAATCTTGTGCAATTAAATTGGGTAATAAAGCACATCTTTATAGAGCTTAGAAACAACTGAAGTACACTGTGAAGCGCTATACAAAAACACAGTTATTCTTACCATTCCCTGCCTTTCCTATGGGAAAAGCAAAAACCTTGTAATAAACCGTACTCTACTTTATGGTAATTTCCAATAGTACAGGAGTCTTAATGCCAGCATAGCGAGGGATGTCCTAGTGGTTGTATTGCACTCTTCTGCCCTCTCACCACCCAAGTAGTCTCATAAGAATCTCAGCCTCTCTGTGGTCCTGTAAGGACCGGAGTCCAATATCAATTACATAAAACAACCTCAATGAACATCCATGTTACTTTTCTTAAACATCTGCCTTAGAGCTGTTACCCCCCATTGTGGCCTCTTACAGCGCTACTGTTAAAAGATGTGCTTCCAAGCACCTTAGAGTTTTTGCAGAGTAATGCCCGTCTGTTTGCTTCACTCTGTCAGGAGCTCTAGTATACTGGGCCATCATGTTGGCCTTCGTAACATTGTCCATTTGCCGCCTGTGACAGAACATCGAGGGGCAGATTTACAATTCCTGGTGCATCCCTGCAAATCAGCAGGGATGTACCAGGAAACTGATGACACGCATCATAATCCTTGCACAATCCTTGCACCACCATGGATGCGCCACATCTGCAATGCGATACCAAAGGGGATGATGGACGGAGTGTTTGAGCAAATCAAACACTCACCCCCAGTCAACTGATCTGGGTTTAATCCATCATCAATCTTTAGCTCACTCCACCACCCCAGTTCAGACATGGCCACATGCAAATCAGTCTAACCCTGTGCCTCATGGGAACAGTCCAGCCCGAACTGATAAGCCATGTCTTCCCTGGACCAGAAACAACCATCCTGGGAACAGTTTGTAGCTAATCAGCCCTCATCATCCAGGCTAGCTTGAATCCAGTGGCACAGTGAGCAAGGGACCCACGTCAGGGCATACCTGCGAACAAAGTGATACCAAAGGGGATGAAGGACAGAGCGTTTGAGCAAATCACAGGTGAACAAAGCAATACCAAAGGGGATGATGGACGGATCGTTGGAGCAAATCAAAAGCGAGCAAAGCGGTAACAAACGTGATGATGTACGGAGCGTTTGAGCAAATCAAATGCAAACAAAGCGATACCAAAGGGGATGAAGGATGGAGAGGTTGAGCAAATCAAAAGCGGACAAAGCGATACCAAAGGGGATGAAGGACGGAGAGTTTGAGCAAATCAAAAGCGAAGAAGCGATACCAAAGGGGATGATGGACGGAGCGTTTGAGCAAATCAAAATGCAGTGCAGTGCATCATGGCGCAAGACAATGCAAATGCGTATCGCATCTGCCGTTGTACCGTTGGCACAGTGCTGGAGTTGTATCGCAGGCGCGATGCAACTCCAGCACTGTGCCAATCCGGCCTATCTTACAAATGGTGCATCACACCGTACGCCTGCTTCAATCTTGTAGATTTTACTCAGGCACTATTCCTAGGTGTTCCAGCACCGGAACAGCCCCCCCGCACTGGAACGCCCACATGAAACTTGACGCAGGTATCATGTGGCGCAGGACTTTACAACGTGATGCATCTCCCTAGATGCGTCACATTGTAAATCCCCCACAGCATAGCGCTAGCTTTACGCCACCGCTGCATCACAGAAGTGACGCAACGGCGGCGCAAAAGTGGCGCACAGGACTTGTAAATTAGACCCTAAGTCATCAAGTGGGCGTCGCGAGTGGGCGGAAGTTATGTTTGCAAGACCAGAGCCATAGAGCACTCGCAAGAGCAGCGGGAGGCGTCGTGCCCAAAGCAGGGGTTTGCTAAGCATTACCCTTGCTTCACCACAGTTATGTTTCATTTCTATGTGCCCTGCAAATAGTTGCTGTTATAATCGTCATGCTTTTTTTGTCTATACTACTATTATAAAGAGAGAACTTGCACCTTTTGGCCAGGTAAACTCAGGAACCACAGCACCAATCACAACACCCAATACAGCGTTGGAAAGGGCAGTTGCAGCAGAAGGACATAGGCTATGCAGACGCCCACCATATACATTTAAAAAGTAAAAGAACCGTGCCAGCAAAGTAGTCCCTTGTGGGCGTGTCTCCATTGTGCTGTGGGTGTGTGCTGGGGGCGTGACAATCGCGGGGGGGGGGGGCATTCCGTCACGAGTGTTGTTTTTTCTTCCCAGGTTCTATACATTCCTGCTCCCTTTAAATAGTAATTCAGTGGAGGTCCCATTCTCTTAGAACCACCCCAAGCACAGTTATGGGCAAAAATACAACTAAAAGGCCATGCAAAGCATTATGGGATAAGCTTAGCATAATTTTTAGCATTCATGAAAGGGTTTCAATGTTTTGGAATTTTACTCATCAGGAACATCTTGGGACGACGAGGTGAACTGCAGCTTGATGTATAATATTTTAAATGCTGTTGCATTTGCCTCATCAGGGACATCTAGGGACGGCGAGGTGAACTGCAGCTTGATATATAATATTTTAAATGATATGGCATTTGCATCATCAGGGTCATCTAGGGACATGAGGTGAACTGCAGCTTGATGTGTAATATTTTAAATGCTATTGCATTTGCCTCATCAGGGACATTTAGGGACCATGAGATGAACTGCAGCTTGATGTATAATATTTTAAATGCTATTGCATTTGCCTCTTGGGGACAACTGGGGAGAACGAGATGAACTGAAGCTCTTTGTAGAATTATTTGGATACGATAATATTCACTTCCCACTGCTAATCTCGTCCCATAATGATTTGCAGGGGCTTGATCTCAAAATCATCACCTCTCTCACTGCTTGCTGGAAGCTAATTTCACTTTTGTGAAATGACTATATATGCATTTTAGCATGTAGAAATACTTGTTATTTTACCTTGAATATATGAGGCTTCTGTTTTAATAATTGGAAATCTGACGGAACTAAATATTGCCGATTTATTGTACCAAGTTTGCGCCAATTCCGCCCACCCCTACTTTAAATACCCCTGCACCCCATAATCATAACCCACCCTTACTCTATAAAATACCCCAACACCCTTAAACACTCACCCATCTTAACCTTATAAATATACCCTGTATCCTAAAACCCAAACCTATCCCTAAACCCTAAAAATACCCCTGTACCTCAAAACCCAAACATACCCCTGAACCCTAAAAATACCCCTGTACCCCAAAACCCAAACCTACCCCTGAACCCTAAAATACCCCTGTACCCCCAAACCCAAACCTAGCCCATAACCCTTAAAATACCCCTGTACCCCAAAACCCAAACCTACCACTGAACCCTAAAATACCCCTGTATCCCAAAACCCAAACCTAGCCCTGCACCCTAAAAATACCCCTGTACCCCAAAAGCCAAACCTAGCCCTGAACCCTTAAAATACCTCTGTACCCCAAAACCCAAACCTACCCCTGAACCCTAAAAATACCCCTATACCCCAAAACCCAAACCTAGCCCTGAACCCTAAAAATACCCCTGTACCCCATAACCCAAAACTATATCTGAACCATTAAAATACCCAAACACCCCAAAACATTTACCTCAGTACCCCAAAACATATACCCCTATACCCATACTTGCCTTATCCAAACATTTTTAAAAAACATGCTTTTACCATCCATGCATTTACAACGAATTTCGTTGTAAATGTATGCGTGGTAAAAGCATATAAAATGTAATGCCATGCGTTATAATGGCATTGCGGAGTCATGGTACTTTTGTAATGAAAGTATGCAGAGTGATGGTATGCGGAAAGAAATTTGCGGAATAATGGGTGCTTACCCTCCCCCGTAAGTACATTGGTGGCACGGCGGCCCACATCTCCAGCAACATACTCATATTTTTTCACCACCAATTGGAAAAATGCACAGGTCTCTCTCATTGATGCCCAGCACCGACATACACTTTTAGACACACCTCCCACCACAAGCTGTAGAATTGCGAACTTTAGTGATGGGGAGCTACGTTAGAATCTCGGCATCAGCTCAACATCCTGTGATTCCAGGCAAATCGCTTTGTCTCCCCGTGCCTACCACAAATCAATGTGTTCTTCTGAAAATGTAAATTGTGCTCATGCCATGTTGTCGATTTCGCGCTATATAATATTGCAAGGAAAATAAAGTAGGGAAACTCGAGTTCACACATTACTGAACCCGCACTCTTAAGTGCATCAGCAGTGCACTGTGAATCGGAGCGTTTCACAGGCCTGTCACAGATAAGAAATGCTATCAAAATGAAATCCTACGAAACAATATACTACTGGCCGGCAGCAATTCATACCCGGACAACGTTGGGACGGGCTGCTAGTAACTAACAAAGAAAAGACTGCAAACCTCATTTTACGAACAGTGCCTTTCAGCTAGGAAATGTTTTAAAACAGTGTAACACAACTTCTGCCAAGTTTCCGAGTTATTCCTCGTTCATTTTCTTCCATAGCAGTCCCTTGTCTCAATAAAATTACCACCAGGATGTCATGCTCGTATAATATTAGTTTCTTGAAAAAATGATGACACCTTTGCAGTTTTCATGTGACCTAAATAAGTAATTTGTTCTAATGGTCATGATCAGTAAAACTGAGGTTTTTATTTGGCGTTCGGGGCTGCGTGTCTAGGTGGGCAGCTAGACCTCGAATGACAGAATCCCCTGGTTGACACAGATCCCAAATTTATAGGCGGCATTACTCCACTGTCAGAAAACAAACCCTTCTAGCATTTTGTATGTTCTCACAATGCTGGACTGTGTGACAGGGAGGACACAATAATCACAGACTTGAACCCCTCGAATGGGCTGTTGCGTTTATAGGCAGCGCCAAGAGAACACAAATGGAGTTAGCACCTGTCGTGTGAGTGATGGGGTTCCAAGACCCGCACCCCAGCTGCTACTGAAACTTCCTGCCTGGGTGCTGGAAAGGTTGTGCTGGATAAAGGACTGCCTGTCAGACAACTGCCTTTGCCTCTGCCCACCCGGTGTCCCTCATACCTGTTTATCCTCCTTACATGTTACCGGTGCTGCAACCCGCTCTGACTTCTTTAAGTGACTAGTAATGATCATAAATTATTAGCAGGCTGAGGAAGCAGATATCTCTGTGGGAGGTCTCTCTCACATCCTGGATCTCTGCTTCCTCAGCCTGCTAATGCATTCTAAAAATTAGTAGCCACGACTGTTTGACTCAGTCTCCGGAAGTCAGATCCCACGAGGAGAGCCTGGACAGGGTCTTTGTTTGTTAAGTTGGTTAGCGCCCTCCCATTTCAGGTGATTTGCAGCTGAATATCGGTCATCTTAGACTTTCTTATTGCTGAAATGGGTGTAATTTCTTTTTTTTTTACATCTTTTTTTAACTGTGCAGAAAACTGTTAAAAACGTACAGTTGTACCGTGGGAAAATCAAAGCAAAAGAAAGGAGGTTACAAACATATGGTGTTACTCAATACATTTCGTCATCAGATATTCAACAATGCGAGTGGTTCGTCAGCCCGGGAGATCTGGGGGGTTGCACAAATGTGGCCCCTATATGCATTCCATCTGGACCAGACACAGACCCATTTCTGTGGGCAATTCCTGGCCACATAAACTGTCTTTCCCTGGAGCATGCACCAGTCCATGTCCATTTTCCAGGTACCAAGTGTCGGAGACTCCGCAGCCCCCTACAACCTGGCAATGTTCCGTTTCGCGATTGCGAAGCCCAGTGTGGCCCAGGTCCTCCCACGGGTTGACAGATCAGTGTGCTCCCAAATATTCAATAGACACCTTTTTGCCTCAACCCGGAGTTCCACCTCCCACACCTCCCTCATGCAGTGGTGTAGTCGTTGCCAATAAGTCTGGAGCAATGGGCACTCCCATATAATGTGGAAAAAGGTCCCTACCTCACCACAGCCCTTCTAGCAAAGTCCGTCCGCACTACAGCCCATCAGTTGCAGTCTTGTCCCTGAGATATATACCCAATGGAGAATTTTCAGCTGAATCAAGCGGATTCTGGCTGATATGGCCACTTCCTTAGGGGACGCTAGCGCACTTCTCCACTCTTCTTCGTCAATTTCCAACCCATGGGACTCCCACATTCCTTTAAGAGATTGTAATACGTCTGGGGAGTTGTTGATAATTTTCTTGTATGTGAGGGAGATGGCGTGTTCGGGCAGGTGGCCATCTAGCAGTCTGTCCTCTAAGGGGGATGAGGCTGGAAAGAGGCCCAGGGGGAATGTTGGCTTGGAGAGAGTGCCAGACCTGCAGGTATCGGTAATGTTCTGTTTGTGCAAGCTCATATGTGCGTTGGAGGGAGGCGGAGGAAACAACACCCCCGGCACCCCATAGGTCTTTTATGTGGGAGATCCCGATCAGGTCCCAGTTGCGGAACCCTTTAGTGCGGCTTAAGGTACCTAGTCTTTCAGAAGCGCATAACGGGGTCGCCATAGTTAGAGTGTTAGCCCAGCCCAATTTCCGTTGAGTTATGTGCCAGATTTGTACTGAGTGTTTGGTGGGCCCAGTAAGTGGATATCTGCCAGGCCTAGAGTACAGCGCCGCCTCATAGTTCCCCCCGGGTAGGAGCCACCGGTCCATTCCATACCCCGGATCATTACCATCGCAGTACTTGCCTTGATTGTTGGCCGCAAGGTGGGCAGCCCAATAGTATTTACGGAAATCTGGGAGCGCTATGCCTCCAGCAAACCAGCCTAACGTCAACTTCTGGAGGGAGATGAGAGGCGCCCCGGTCCACAGTAGCTCTCTGAGCATGGATTCAAGAGATGCAAAATACAACTGCGCTACCAGGTCAGGGTAGTTCTGCAGGGCGTATAAAAATCTCGGCAGTTCCAGCATTTTAAAGAGTGATGCCCTGCCCAACAGTGACAACGGGAGCTTCCGCCAGGAGGCCGAGTCCCTCTTGAACTGGTGCATAGGTGGCAGGAGATTTTTCTCATACCGGGTCGCCACATCCTTGGAGACAAAAATCCCCAGGTATCTGAACCCGTCGGAAGCGATCTTGATAGGGCAATTAGCGGGGACTGTCGGAGGGTCGCCGTGGAGGACATACATCACGGACTTACCCCAGTTTATACTGTATCCAGAATTCTTCCCGAAGCTAGTAAAAATGTCCATGGCTACAATAAGTGACTTGCGAGGACGCGTGAGGTATAGGAGGATGTCATATGCATAGAGCGATATCCTGTCCTCCCAACCGTCTGCCCGTCGGAGCCCCTTTATAGAAAGGTCCTGTCTGATCCAAGCAGCTAGTGGCTCCAAAAACACGGCAAAAAGCAGGGGCGAGAGGGGGCATACTTGTTGCGTTCCTCTTTCCAGACAAAAGACCTCTGAAACTTTATTATTGACAGTGACCTGAGCCAGGGGCTTAGAATAGAGGAGACACACCCATCCTATGAATATGGGACCAAAGCCTATTTTCCGAAGGACCGCCATCATGTATGGCCATTCCAGAGTATCAAACGCCATGGTGGCATCTAGTGATACCACCACTGCATCTTCCCGAATGAAGTGGCAGCACCCCAACACACTGTGTACTCCACAAAGATTGAGTGCAGTATTGCGATGTGGCATAAAGCCTGACTGGCCCGGATGCACCAGCGTCTGGGGGACTGGCTTGAGCCGATTGGCGAGAAACTTAGCCAGGATTTTAGGTTCCGCGTTTAACAAAGAGATAGGCCTATTGGAGGCACATGAATCCCTGGGCTTGCCATCCTTCGGGATGGCCACAATGGTGGCTATACGTTGGTCTCTTGGCAACACTCCTCATTCCTTACTTTCCTCAAACATCCGTTTAAGATATGGGCTGGGGCCATCCGACTTGAGCTTGTAAAGTTCAATGGGAAGAGCCCGTTGGGTCCCATGGCTTTCCCCGAACGAAGGTCGGAGATAGCTCGACCCAGCTCCTCCAACGATAATGGAGCCTCCAAGGTTTTCCGTTCGTCCTCTGTGAGGGCAGGCATACGAATATCTGCCAGTAAATCTACAGAGTTTTCCTCAGGCCGGTCTGACCCTCTGCTATAAACCTTACGGTAGTGCCGCTCAAATTCCTTTAAGACCTCACGGGGTTCGGTTATGACTGCTCCCGTCTCGGGCGTAAGCTCGCCACCACCTTTTGCACCTGTTGCTTTTTATCAAGCCATGCTATGAGCTTGCCTGCCTTGTCTCGTTGGTCGTAAATCCTGCCCTCTCTATCTCTAAGAACGATTTTGGCGGCATCCGTGACCAGCGCCTTATACTCCGCCCTCTTGAGTTGCATCTGGTGGGTTATCTCTGGATCCCCTTCGGCAAGCACGGTCGCCTCCAGGTCCCGTAAATCTCCCTCCATTTTGACCATCTGTGCCTCCAGCTCCTTACGACGGCCCGCAATCACCGAGAGGGCCTCCCCTTTAAGTACTGTTTGAACGCCTCCCACAACACCACCGAGGAGTCCAGTGTGCCATCGTTATCCTCAAAATATCTGTCAATCGCCAGTGTAAGAGCTTTACGGGTATCCGCATTACGGAGGTACCAGGCATTGATCGGCGCTATACTACCCTCCCGTTTGTCTCCGATAGTGAGATGGACCAGCAGAGGGGAGTGGTCCGAGATACCCCGCGCTAAGTGGGTGGCTTCCTGAATGGCGGTGCCGTGTTGTAAAGGTGTGAATATGTAGTCCAAGCGGGAGGATGAATGATGAGGGCCGGAAAAGGAGGTGAATTGACTGTCGTTGTGGTGTTTGAAGCGCCAGAGGTCGGTTAGACCAAATGTCTCAATGAAGTCAGCTAACCACGTCTGACCGGGAGGTATGTCCCTTGGAGGATGTCTGTCACAGTGCCCGGAGAGCACAGGGTTAAAGTCACCCCCCACAAAGAGCTGTCCATCTGGGAGGGAGAGGAGTAATTGTCCTAGATCTTGAAAATATTGGGTTTGAAGCCCGTGCGGGATGTAGCTATTAACCAGGTTCACCCTACAACCCTCCCATGTGCCGGAGATGGCAGCATATCGACCAAGTGTGTCTGAGTCTTTGTGGTCGACGACCAAGGGAAAGTTCCATCGTACCATAATACCAACCCCGCGGGACCCTGAAGTAAAACCATCAGGGTTCACAAGGGAGTACCCTAACCTGTTAAGCGCATGGCACGTGTTACCCAGTAGATGGGTCTCTTGTAGGAGCACTACGTCCGGTGAGTGTCGTTTAATAAATTGCAGCACTGACCCCCAACCCATTGATGATCCAACTCAGAATCCGAGGCTTTTATCCCACTTAATGCGATACACTTTGCGAACTGGAACGAAAGCCCTGAAGTCCCTAGTTTGCAGCAAAATAACCACCACAGTACGCTGTGACCACACCAAACAGTTCCCAACCCCCCCAACCCCAACTCCCCCTAGCAACTGTTTATCCCCCCCAGGACACCACTCCCTGCTTCACTGCTCCATAGGTTTCGAACTACCCACATCCCCAATTAGCAGAGCGCCTTTCGCCCCATCCTGGAATGGAGGAAGGAAACGAACCCTAACCCCCATCACCCCCCTAGGGATTCCTTCTCTCTGAGGAGTGTGCACCGGCCCCAACTCCAGCCGCCCCCCGTTCCCACCCCAATACACTTCACATTACGCTGTAATGACTACACTCCATCCAAAACCAAGTTTCTGTCCCTCAGCGGTAGAGCCGTAACCTTTGCAGCCACTGTTATAACCCGCCCCAGGCTTGTATGGGTCACCTGAGCAAGCAAGTGAGGAGGGGATCTACTGGCATAAGCGTAAGATTTGATCATGTACAGTCCCTTGTTAGGCCAGCCATCATTACCCCCCCACCCAATTATTCTAGCTGCCTAGAAAAGGCCCTGAAATCCGCCCTCCAGCACCAGTACCCGCAATACGTTACATAAGTGGATGATCAAGCCAGAAGCCCCATTGCCTTCAATGTTCTGCCCCCTCTCGGAGGGTCCCCCACCGGGGACTCGTGGATCTTGATCTCCAGAAACAGTGACTTTGCACGTCCATATCTGATCCCCCGGCAGTTGAGGCTGGCGATGCAGCTTGAGTGTCCCTCCAGTTCTCACCGGCAGTCCGGTCTCTAGCTTGTGTCGATTCCCGATCAAGCTATTCTTGCACGTCTGATGGCGAGGTGAAAAAGAGGGATTTGCCCCCGGCAATGATTTCGAGCTTAGCAGGAAAGAACATCATGTACTTGACTCCTCGCTCCCTCAATGCTGCTTTGACACCTATGAAAGAGCGTTGCTCCCTTTGCACCTGGAGCATGAAGTCCGGGAAGAACCAGATTGTGGCATTTTCATAGAGCAAGTCTCCCGCCTGCCTGGCCGTTTGTAAGATGGTGTCCCTGTTCCTGTAGTTTAGGATTTTAGCAATTATTTGTGGACGTTTGGAGCACTTGGATGTCGGCTTTGTTAGCTTTGGCTTTTTCTGACATTTTCCCGAGGTCCGTGCGTAGGAGGTTGACCTCAATAGAGACTCTATCGATCTTAGTCTCTAGAGTCGCGCCCAGCGTTTGTATGGCGGCCATGATGCACACCAGTGATGGTTCTGTGTGTCCGGTTGTGTCCCCCGTCGCACCTCCTACCGGCGGTGTCCCTCTCTGCACCGTATACTTATCAAGTTTATTGGACTACGTTGGCGGCAGTCTGTTTGGGCCTCATAGTTGCTGCGCAGTGTACCCCTCTGGCAGCGTCGGACCTGCAGAGGCTGCTCCTGTGTCCAGTGCCCTGCCTGGATCAGACTCTCGTACTCCGTCACCCGGCCAGTCTCTAATGCCCTGTCTCACCAAGCAGGCCCGGGCGGAAAATTGGAGTCCCAATACAGCCTCTGCCTCCTCCTGGGTTAGGCTCCCCGCCTCCACCAGCTGCCACTTCCAAACAGGGGAGGAGGAGGTCTCGCTACAGCCCGCTTGTGGCCTCCTCAATGTTGCTTGCGTGCTTGTCCACAGTTGATCTTGGAGGTGCACTCTCCCTAATAGCCACGCAGTCTCTCAGGGGTTCCGCTGTGGTTCCCGATGCTGTCCGACACTGTCCGCTCCCCTCCACGCTGCGGCCCTCATTGGTGTCTCTTGGGAGCACTCGTGTTGGAAGGAGCCCACCTCGTGAGAGAGCTTGTCATCTCCAGCTGTGCTCGGCGGTCGTCGCTCTACCTGCCAGAGATGGCTGCCGCTGAGTTCCCGGTCCACAGCCGGCCAAACCCCCAACTGGACTTGCTACAGATCACGCGCCCCACAGGGCCTCCAAGCGGTCCACAAAGCTCGCAGCAGGAAACGGTGGGGGTCTATGGCCCCTCCGGACTATCGACTCACCTTTGAGGCCTCATAATCAAGGCGCCAGCCCAGCTCTTCGTAGGCCCCAAAGCCGGGGCCTACAGTAGCACCCAGGCCGTCCAGCCACGCGGCCGCGCATCCTTCCTGTGGCCGGGCCCTGGTCTAAGTCGCGTAGCGCGGCTCCGGGAGCAGGTATCAGGACCGGAGTGCGATCTAGCGGCTCCGCTTCCTCTCATCCACTCATTGATGCAGGCGAAGTGCAGCAAAACGGATTTCGCCGGATGTTATCCGGGCGAGGGGTTTAGGCTCCGAGGAGCTCTCAAGCTAAGCCGCCATCTTATTTGGTGCCTGGCCACGCCCCCAAATGGGTGTAATTTCTGATATTTATGTTTCCCTCGTCTTCATCGCGGTGGTAAAGTGTCACTCATAATTACACTAAAATTATAAAATGTCACACATAGCAATCTGAAACCTTGGCAGCTATGCCCGGCACATAGAGAAGTGGCCAGAGCACAGAGCCTTAGAGGCCAGTGCAAAGCAAGTGCCTTGAAGCCTGTGTGAAGCAAGGCTAGGGACTTGTAAAAATTGGCAGACTGCTGGTCTGATGCTGCTAGTACCGGCCCCTAAAGAAAGCTAAGCAGGGTCGGGCCTGGTTAGTACTTGGATGGGAGACCACCTGGGAATACAAGATGCTGTAGACATTTAGCCACTCGCTGACACCAGGGGGTGTTCGTCCGTCCAACAATCACACAGAACCTTCCTCTCTAATGACACTTCTTTTTTTGGGGGGGGGGGGGGGGGGATTTACTCTACTCTTTAACTTTTTGTTTCTTAAAAAAGAAAACATCATCAAGTTCACAACACGCAGGGCCCATAACTTTCTATTTGGAAATTGAAAATTCTGCTGCACTTTGTACTGGGTCGAAAAAGAAGAAACCCTTTGCCCTATGACAGGACAGGGGACCCCGCCCACCCTCCCCAGCAGAGGGTTTCATCTGCCGGCGGCCTTGAGCTGCTGCAAGCAGCTGCTCGGCTGCTCCGGGGGGCAGCCCCAGTTCCTGGTCCCCCTCTTTTGGCCTTCCCTAGCAGCCCGGGAGCAGTGGGAGGGGTGAGGCAGAGAGGCAGGCAGCGAGTGCCCTACAGCACAACTGTGAGTGGAGTGGGGCTCGCACGCACGCACATACACACTCACTTGCACCCATGCATTCACATGCAGACACTCGCACACCCACCCCCCTGTCACGAGACTTGCTCACAAATACACATACACTCATACGTACAAACACGTGCGAACCAAACAGTCAATAAAAAAGCAACACATACCTGCTGCAGGGCTCGGGGAGCTGCCAGGAGGGTTGGGACTGCTACCTTGGTCAGCCAATGAGGGGAGGCAGCAGTCCCTCACTGGTCACAGAGCAGGATGGGGGACAGAGTCAGCGACAGACACTCGGCCGTTGGCACTTCAGGGCTTAAAAACGAAGCGCCCTGCTACGAGGCTATCCCGGACTCTCTCCCTTATCACGAGGGGGAGGGCCTCCAGGACATTTGCTGAGCTGAGGAGGTCAGGCCCACCGGAGCTGTGCCGTCCTCAGCCCAGCAAACTTCAGCTTAGGCAGCCGGGAGCCTGTGCATTTAGCGCATGTCCAGCTCCTGGCTTCCTGGCCTGAACATAGAGAGTGTTTGTATAGCTGACCTTTCTTCAGCCTGACATACAATCTTTTTGTCCAAAAAGGGCGGGGCAGGGCCTCACTGCCCTTAAGGAGCGGCAGCTGCTGAAGTCAGGCCGCTTGCAAGGAGGACCCTTCACCCTGGCAGCACTCAATCCCTCCTCTCAGTCTCTCATCTCTATGCACACAGGGGCGGGCCCTGGACAGTGACGTGATTTGACTATCAGGGCTCTGTCCCTGATAAAAAAGAAAAGGAAACTTGCAGCCAGAGCTGCACAGAAAAAAAAGTGTCACTCCAATGTTACTGCGGGCGAGCCAGAGTTGAAGAGCGGTAGCCTGGCAGGAGCTGCCACATAGAGCAGTGGCCTGATAGAGTGCCTTGGAGGCCAGTGCAAAGCAAGGCTAGTAGGCAGTTGGTGAAAATCCCAGGCTGCTGCTTTGCTTGCTATGCAGCTGGCACCTAAAGGGAGGCCGGAGCCTGTGTGTAATTTGAAAAGAAGCAAGCGCAAGGCTGTTGGAAGAGAGGTCTGTGCTGGGCTATCTGTAGCAAGCTTGCAAAGGGAGGGCAGTTGTTGGAGGGAAGGGTGCAAGTGCGGTGCAGCGCAGCACGTTCCAGAGTGGAGGGGTTTGTCAGCACAAGAGGTCTGTACCGGCAGCCTCCCATGCCTACGGCCATACCACCCTGAATGCGCCCGATCTCGTCCAATCTTGGGCCTGGTTAGTACTTGGATGGGAGACCGCCTGGGAATACCAAGTGCTGTAGGCATTTTGCCACTCGCTGATACCAGGCTCGGCCCTGGTCCAAAGTCGGTATCGACTTTCGCTGCTTCCCGATGGCCGCAGCACCCTGGTGCTAATGGACTCCTTCTCCAAATGACCAATCGTGGAGGTATTCGCCTCCACAGCATTCACACACGTACAAAAGGTTCTTGACAGGACTTTCTCATTCATGTGCCTCCCAGAAGAAATCAGGTCCAACAATGGACCCCCCTTCCAGTGGCGAGAATTTTAGGAATACTAGGAGGGGAACGCAATTCAAACCGAAAAATCACCTCACAGTGGCTGCAAGCGTATGGCGAGGTGGAGCGGTTCATGAGGGCGCTCAACCGGCTCTAAGCATCGCGGTGGAACAGGTAGAAGACGTGGAAAAAGCCCTACATTAATTCCTGGATGCCTATAGGCCAGAGGTCTTCAAACTTTTTTCGTCTGAGCCCCCTAGCTAAGTTTTTTTTAGATGTCAGACCACCCCACCTCCCGACTGAAATATCTGGAATCTGGTGCACTATGTAATCGACTGCCACCCGCATCTCACGGGCCATATCTAGCAAATAATGTTAAACACAATAAGAGTGTTTAGTAAACTGCAGGTTTGTGAGTGGGTGTGGTTAAATGACAGAGGCCTATTACACAGTTTAAATTAAAATTTTCCAAGATGAAATGTGAACACATTTTTTTTACTATGAAGCTTTGTTATACACATATAAGACATGATTTGACATAGATTGATAATAACAACACTAACTTTAATGTGATGGGTGTGCCTGTTTTTCGCCACAGAGGCGGTCAATCTGTGGATGGATTTTTGCTACTGTCATCGTCAAGTTGAGCTCCTCTCCTAGTCTTGACAGGCACTTAGGGGCATATTATCAAGACAGGCCATAAAATTGTCGCCGCTTTAGCGGCAGAAAACTGCCGCTAAAACCGCGATAATGGGCTTGATGATATGCTCTATGGAATTCCAATTGAAGCCCATGTTAGATGTCCTTCACATTTACAAAATACTGCAACTACATCAAATAACCCAAGCTTGATACATCCACCTGTTCCTACTTGGCAGCCCCAGCCCCACCAGTGACCTTTTGACACCGGTCAGCCTCAACTCAGACGTGCCTGTTTTCACTTCTCTCAAGCTTGGTGAGTCCTATACTTTTTTGCTGTCTGCCATCTCTACAGCCTGCTTGGAGTGTTTTCCTTCATTACGTATTTACATCTTTTCAGCTTTAACCTATACATGCCAGATTCTACTTTACTTCAACTGGTATCTTTCAGTCATTTACAGAAACCTGGCATCTTTCATGGCTGTGTTTGTGTTATGAACAAGCATTTTGTGAGCAGCAGCGTTTAATTTAACTGGACTGGCACCTTTTATTCATTTCAAAATTCAACGTGGGATACCCATACTGGCATCTTGAGGTGTGCAAGATTTTATCTCACTCAGGCTTTGTGAGTTTGCCATTTTTGTTTTTCTGCCTTTCCTGCGTTGCATTTATGTGAGGCTTTCATACTACGACAGAGGACCTTAAGTGCTGAGCGGGTGTGCAGACTGTGATGATGCCCCGTCCTGGGGGTCCAGACTGGTGGTGATTCATGTGAGGCCTGCTGGACCGCGGTGTAGGCCTGAGCCAGCTGGCAGTGCTGGCCTAGCGGCATGTGGCGTTGCCTCACGGGTCACAGAGTTAGTGGCACCTAAAGGGCTGAGCCGGTGTGCATCCTGTGATGATGCCGTGTGCACTGATATGATCACTACCATAGCGAAATCAAGACCCAGAATCAAATGTGTGACCTGGTGGCCTACGGAGCTGGGCTGCATGATGTGGAGGGTGCCATGTTCGCGGGCACCGGGCTTGGAGCTTGCACTGGCTTGTGGTTAACCAACTTTGAGACACTCCGGTCGCAGAAGGTGAGCAGTAAGGCCTGGGTGCGCAGGGGCGGGCAGTCACCGCTGGGTGGCGGGAGGGGCTGTGGTGCAGCAGCCTGTGTGTGCAGGGGCGAGCATTCATTGCTGGGCGGCGGGAGGGGTTGGGGTGCAGCAGCTTGTGTGCGCAGGGTTGTGTAAGCGATGATGGCGTGTGCAATTGTATGGACTCTGCCATTCATAAATCTTGACTCTGTTTCAGATAAAGGATCTGGTGGACCGCAGTGTATACTGGAACGTGGTTGGAGACACACCAATGGCAGCAGGTGAGCAGTGTGGCCTGCGTCCGTAGTGTCGGCACTCTCTCTCCCTTTCTTCTTTTCACTGTCTCTCTCTCTCCCTCTCTTTCTCTCTATCTCTCTCCCTCTTTCTCTCTTTCTCTCTCTCGCTCTCTCCCTCTTTCTCTCTCTCTCTCCCTCTTTCCCTCTTTCTCTCTCTCTATCTCTCTTTTTCGCTCACTCTCTCTGTTCTTTGATGAGCGCAGGACACACATTCTTATCTAGAATTGTCTTGCAGACTGTGACCTACAAATTGTCCTGAGAAGACCCGCCATGACTTTTTATAATAGTTGTTTTGAATTCTTTTGAATGAAATGTTTTGTCTCGTGTTTCAAATATGAATGAGTGATTCTCCTTTTTCTGAACACACATGCATGCTGATTACTGTAATTGCGTGACGTTAGGCGAATTGTTTTGTGCATGAATTTGTGGAGTTGATGTAACATATCTTTGTCCATGGGGCACGTGGGTGTGCTCGGGGATGGGCCCTGGGGGAGGAGGGGGGTCCATGGGGGTGGTGGCGGTGGGTGTTGTGGCCCTCTTGGGGCTCCAGGCTGCATGTTCAGTATCTCCATGGCATCTGTTGTTCTTCAGGTGTGGATCTGGGCTGGGCTCCCTTTTCTGGTGCAGGTTGTCGTTCGACTTTACACCAGGTCAGAGCAGGTGTTAAATCTCTGCTGCTAACGCGCCTTATGACCTGTTTTGGGATCTTATCACCGAACTGGCTGGTCGTTGGGAATGTTGCGGAGTGGTGTTGTCGCGGCTTTTTGCACGGGAACGCCTACACTGCATCTCATTAGCGATAGTTGCCTGGGTTATCTGTGGCAATGTTTTTTGAGGTTGCTATCGTAGGTAAACTGGTGATTTGCACGTTTAGCACCAGGTTGTGAATGGGGCGATAAAATTATCGCCACTTTGGCTGCGATAAAGTGCCGATAACTCAGCGATAAAACCTTGAGAATATGCCCCAAAGAATTAAACATTTTTCCAAGGTAAATTTGATTTTATGCTGCCTAGTGTTATTTCGTATCCTCCTCTTTTTACTCACAAAAGGTGATAGGGCAACGCCCATTTTGACCATCAATGCAGCCTGCCCCCTTTCCTGGCACACTGTTCCGGTATCTGCCCACATTGACCAAATCGGCGGTGAGCCCGTCTGCCTCCTGCCGCACGCTGCCCAGCTCGTTGACGATGTCCTTGAAGCGCTGCCGGGCGCGGGCCCACGGTTACCTGGGGAAAAGGAGAGGCATAACCCCGGGTTCTGAGAGTGGACGTGTGCGGAGAGCAGAGCCCTGGACCTGCAGGATCACCATGCAGCCCCCGCCGAGAAAGGTGAGCCCTGACCGCGCTCCCTGGCAGCCCCACGTCTGCAGCAGCCCCTGCAATTCTGGGTCAGCAGAGAGGGCCCGTGCTGACGGCCCTCAGGGCATACACACCCCTCCCCAAAACAAAGCAGTGGGGCCGGGAAAACACCAGATTCAGGCAGCAGCCCTGCATCCACATTCAAATGAAAGAAAGTACGCCATGGACTCGCTTGGACTTCTTTACTTTTTCTTTTGTCCTGGCCGCCATTTTGCTGCTGCTCTCGGACGCTTTTCTCTGGACCCTGACCCGCCATCTTGTCCATTACCTCGTCCTTTAACCCTTTCCCCTAGTTTCCCCCTTGATGATCCTCAAATGATTCTTCCCTTTTCTGATTTGCCTTTTCTCCATACCCTTGTATCCCTCCCACCCTCCCTACTGCTGTGACTGCATCCCCCCTCCGACCCCACTTAATGGAACTCCTTTGTACTCTCTACCATTCTTATGTGTCTCTTAGAGTATATCCATTCGTATCCCTTCCCTATGTATATAGAGATAACTCTAATCACTAGTTTATGCAGTAGACCTTTGTACTTTACCATTCTTATGTGTCTCTTAGAGTATATCCATTCGTATCCCTTCCCTATGTATATAGAGATAACTCTAATCACTAGTATATGTAGTAGACCTTTGTACTCTCTACCATTCCTATGCGACTCTTGGGGCCTCATTTATGAGGTCGTGCATCACTTTTACGCCGCTGGTGCGTCACTTTTTGTGACGCACAAGCAGCGTAAAAAATGTGCCTTGTTGCAACATATTTACAAAGTGACGCATCTAGGTGGATGCGTCACTTTGTAAACCCCTGCGCTACATTATACCTGCGCCAGGTATAAAGTATGCATGGGGGCGTTCTGACGCAAGAAAGGGTCATAGAAGTGACGCAGTGAAATCTATAAGATTTCACTGCGCCACTTCCCAGGACGCAAATGCGTCAATTTCTAACGCCTACCTCACAGCAGGCGTAAGACTGATGCAGGCCCTTTCACATTGGGCTTTCCCCATGTGAAAGGACACATTGCTGGAGTTGCATCACTTTTGTGACACACTCCAGCAATGCATCACTTTTGTGCCATACAGATGCATCAGAAATACTGACATATCTGTAGCTCCTTGCGCCATGATGCGTCATACTATAAATATGACGCATCATTGGTGTCGCAAGGAGGGCGCAATGAAAAGTGACGCATCGCTGTTTTAACGTAGCGGTGCGTCACTTTTCATAAATGAGGCCCTTAGAGTATATCCATTCGTATCCCTTCCCTATGTATATAGAGATAACTCTAATCACTAGTATATGCAGTAGACCTTTGTACTCTCTACCATTCCTATGTGACTCTTGAGTATATCGATTCGTATCTCTTCCTTGTGTGACTTTACATCTTGTACATTTGCAATTGTCTTCTGTTTGTATCTTATATGTAACGCATGTAATCCTGAGTCCCTATGTTCTGCAACTGGTTATTATTTGAAGCGCTCTGACACTTCGGGTAAAGTTTGCGCTATATAAAATCGCATTAAATAAAAAAAAAAGGATGGGGAGGGGATCTTAGTAGCTGGCTGGCTGGGCTGGAGGTTCGGCCTCCCCTAGAGTGGGCGGGGCTTCAGAGGAGACGTCACAGCTGTCTAATGAGGCAAAGTTCGAGGATAGCCTGGTAGCAGGGATGACAATGTAAACCCGAGCGCGGCCCTCTGTCGGCAGTCATGAGAATTGCAGTCTTTAGTCTGAAAGAAATCTCCAATGAGGCCATAAAGGAGAGATGGAAAATCCGGCTTACCCACAATGCATCTGTGTAAGCATAGGACTATCGCCGCCACAAAAGACCATTATCGATAATTATTGGACATTGATTCTAAAACTGTTTTGTAACATATGAGCTGGTTCTTTTGGTTATACTGAAGGACTATAGGATGAAGCGACCCTAATTATATGACGTAAAAAAATATGCAGTTTCCGTGTAATGAGAAATTTCCTAGTTACCACAAAGGAAAGTTTCAATTCTATTAAGGAGGCGGAGGCGAGGATTTTGCTAGTCCTTTCTCCATTTTATTGGACAGCAAGTTAGTAGTAAGAAAAAAACAATACACCATGGACTACCCAAACCAACATGGCAGCGGTAGTCCTGGTAACATAACAACCAATCAGAGTCCAACAGTAAGCATATAGGGAGTCCCAGCTGTTAGTCCTTCCTCTTTCTTGGGTGCTGCCGCAGGAAAGAAGTCATCCATCCACTAGTCCGCTTTTTGATCGGAGCCTAGGGAAGAGAAACAATAATAATAATATCACGTCTAGAACAATGTCGAACAATTCAAGAACATTGCAATGGAGTAAAAAGAACGAATTGCAAAGAGAAATTAAACATCATTGCACAGTTTATCAATGAGAACATTAATACATAGGAAAAAAGATACTTCCCTTAGACGAAGTAAAATCATCATAGTCCAGTCTCGGGAGGGAAGGCTCGATAAAGCCTGGGTGGGAAAATCCTCGCCTCCGCCTCCTTAATAGAATTGAAACTTTCCTTTGTGGTAACTAGGAAAGTCTTCAATTCTCAATTAAACTTGACCCTACGAACTCCCTTTCAGGGATTCTAGTCTACCGTCCCCCCGGCCACCCCGGCTCTTTTTCCAATGCCCTCCTAGACATGATAGCAACACAGGCTCACTCCGCCACGAACTTCATCTTAGTAGGAGACCTGAACATCCACTTTGAAGACACTTCAGATTCTGGAGTAGTCGACCTGATCTCCGAACTAGCGGTCTCGGACCTCCGTCTCATTAACTCAGGAGCCACCCACATCAAAGGCCACCTGCTGGACCCAGTGTTCACCAGCACTCCCGCTATGCAAGAAATAGACTCCATTCCCCTTCCCTGGACGGACCACTTCTTGGTCCTATTCCAACTCCCAGGACCCCTCAAGAAACCTCAGAAACCTCCCTCCTTCACTAAAGGCAGGACTTGGTCCAAACTACCTATTGAAGAATGGGCCAACACCCTGATATCTACCACCCCGATCCTCGACAATATCCCGGACAACGCCGATGACAACTTCAGAAATTGGATCACGACCTCCCTTGACTCTGTGCTCCCACTCAGAATGCGCGAAGACAAGACCAACAAAATCGGCTCCGCTCCGTGGTACACTCCAGAACTTCGTCAGCTCCGCAAAAACTGTAAAAAAGCTGAACGGCTTTGGAGAAAAGACTGGCACAACGCCAGCAAAGAGGCATACCATTCCTCAGTCAAAACCTATAAAACCGCTATCAAGCTCTCCAAAGCCTCTCACTATGACACCCGGATAAAGGAAGCATCCAATTCCTCTAGGGAATCCTATCTCATTGTGAAGGAGCTTCTGAAAGTTCCCATCGCTTCCTCGTCCACCACCCCTCAGGTAGATAGAAGTAATGACCTAGCCTCATACTTCAACAACAAAATTGCCCGCATCCTCACATCCCTCCCTCCCCCCAGCTCCCCTTCCCGCAGAAATACGATTCAGCCCCCCGATGAGACGGGAATACGTCCCCAACTCGAGACATTCAAGCCGATAACGCCCAACGAGGTGGAAACGACACTGAATAAAATAAAAAGTGGATCTCCTTTAGACCCTGCACCTCTGAGATTCCTCAAAAACGTGACCCCCGCTATCACCCCTACAATAACGGAGCTTATCAACTGCTCACTTGCTCAGGGATCAGTCCCCCACAGCTGGAAAAATGCAGTGGTAAAGGCTCTCCTAAAAAAAACCTCAGCTCGACCCATCTGATATGGCAAACTACCGGCCCATATCACTCCTCCCAGGGATTAGCAAGATCACCGAGAAACTGGTGAATAGTCAACTCTCCAGATTTCTCGAGACTAATAACATCCTGCGGCAATCCCAAACCGGGTTCCGTCCGGGACACGGCACAGACACCGCCCTGCTGGCCGTCATCGAGGAAGCAAGGCGCATTCTAGACTCAGGGGGATCAGTGGCAGTGATCCTCCTGGATCTGAGTGCCGCCTTTGACACGGTTAATCACCAGGTCCTCCTTCACCACTGGCTACAGCAGGGCTCACAGGGACGGCACTCAAATGGATAGAGTCCTTTCTCACTGGACGCACGTTCCAGGTTTGGGACGGCGAATTCCACTCGGCCACACTCCCACTCACCAGCGGGGTTCCTCAGGGCTCCTCCCTGAGCCCCACACTTTTTAATGTGTACATGGCCCCCCTGGAAGATGTGGTTACACCATACGGGATAAAAATCGTGAGCTACGCCGACGACACACAATTGGTCGTCTCCCTCTCCCAACTTGACGACCACCCAGACAAATTACCAAACTGTCTCACCGAAATTCACGGGTGGATGTGTGAATCGTCATTAAAACTCAACGGTTCCAAAACCGAGGTGATGCTCATGGGCAAACAATGGGCGACCATCCCCCCGGCAATCTGGCCAGACGTGTTCGGGGAAATCCCCTCCCCGAAACACGAAATCAAGACCCTCGGAGTCTGGCTAGAACCCGCCCTCTCAATGAAGACCCAAGCGGCCAAAACCGCCGGAACCTGTCTTGGGCTTCTGCGAACTGTCCGCAAAATTCTCCCCCTCCTACCGCCCGTGTCCAGGAAACTACTTGTACAGGGCCTCATATTGTCTCGGCTAGATTACAGCAACCTGGTGTACCTAGGTGCGCCAGAAGCCACCTTAGCGAGACTGCAAAGAACCCAGAACGCTGCAGCCCGCCTAATCATGAGCGTTTCCCCTAGAGTATCCGCTAAACCCGCCATCAAGGCGCTGCACTGGCTGCCAGTCCGCCAAAGGGTGGAGTTTAAGGCCATGTGCACGGCCCATAAACTAATCAATGGATCGGGACCTGCGATCCTTAGGGGCCTGGTCACCCCCTACATTGCACCTAGGGCCCTACGGTCGGAGAACGAGCACCTGGCCAACATCCCTAAATTCAAGAAAACACGCACTGGAGGCCGACGTTTCTCTGTCAAAGCGTCCACTGGATGGAATTCTCTCCCACGCTCCCTCAGACTGGAGCCCAACCACCTGACATTCAGGAAAAAACTTAAAACCCTTCTATTCCCTAAATAAACCCTCCACCTCTCTCCCCCTCAGTAGGACTCATTGTTAACAGCGCGGGGATGCCCTCGGGTCACCAGGCGCTATACAAATTGCTAAATAAATAAAATAAATAATAAATAAATAAAATAGGAAATTTCTCATTCTATGTCAGGAAGCGGAGGCGAGGATTTTGCTTGTTCAAAGCTTACTCACCACCAACGATGCAGCCTCATGGATTGGCTTAAAGTAGAACTTTTTGAAAGTCGAATCCGAGGACCAATCCGCTGCATTCATGATATCTTCCAGGCGTGCACCCACCTGTATAGCCTTGGAAGCCATTGCACCTCTAGTGGAATGAGCCCCAAAGTCAGTGATGTTAATTCCAGCCTCTGACATAACCCACCTGACCCATCTGGCAATGGTGGGAGAGGAAACTGCCTTGAAAGGTTTCTTAACCGCAATAAGCAATTGTCTCTCGCCCGGAGGGCGGAGCTCAAGAGTAACATCTTCATATGTCTTAAGGCAACGAACAACACAGAGCTTTGGCGAATCTGGGAAAGCCGGGTAAGTTACTGACCTGGTATTACATTTAGTTCTTCTTGAAACAGTAAACGTAACCCCTTCTGGGGTAAAAACCCTAGCTGATATATCCAGTGCACGAACATCTGAAGCACGCTTACATGAAATCAGGTACAGGAGAATCGCTAATTAGGCCGAAAGTTCCTTGCGGGAAAGGTACTGATTATCCTGCCAGGACTTTAGAAAATTCAAGACCACATTAACATCCCATAATCCTGTATAACGGGGTTCTGGGGGGCGCGAAAGGCGAATACCTTTAAGGAGTTTACAAACCCAAGGGTGCTCACCAACCGGAGAGCCATCAACAAGGGCATGCCCAGCAGATATTGCCGACCTGAAAGAGTTAATGGTGCTGTACGCCAATTTCTTTTTGAAAAGATCAGCGAGGAAGTTAATCACGTCAGTGACAGAGGAGCCCATGGGATCCAGGTGTTTTCCCACACACCAACGAACCCATCTGTTCCATGCTGATCTATAACGTTTAGTGGTGTTAGGGGCCCAGGCTCCTTGAATGAGGAGCTCAGCGTCTCTCGAAAGCGAGTCACAAGACCAACGTCCCCTGAAATCCTCCATGCCATGAGACGTAGATGGCCCTGGAGAACCAGCGGATGCGGGTGACCCAAGGGATCCGTCAGAATGTGGTCGAACGACGGTAGTCGAAGAGGTTTGTCCCAGGACAGCTCCAAAAGAGAAGGGAACCAGCATTGAGCTCTCCAGATTGGCGTGATCAGAATCAGAGAAGCTCTCTGTCTGCGGACCTGAGCCGCCACCCTTTGAATGAAAAGGAAGGGGGGAAACGCATAAGCTGGAAACTGGGACCAGTCCTGTAGGAAGGCATCCACTGCTTCCGCCCCCGGATCCGGTTTCCAGCTGTAGAAGCGGGGCAGGTGGGCGTTCCACCTGGACGCAAATAAGTCCATCACTGGAAGACCCCAAAGGTCCGAAATTCTCTGGAATACTGAAGGATCCAGCCTCCAGTCGCTGGCATCCCGAAAATTCCTGCATTGCCAATCCGCTACTGTGTTCAGATCGCACGGGAGATACTCCGCCGAGACAGAGATCTGGCGAAGAAGGCAATAGTTCCAGAAGTCTTTCGCAAGATCCGCTAGGACCTTGGAATGCGTGCCTCCCAACCGATTGATGTATCTGACAGCAGTCGTGTTGTCCATCCGAAGAAGAACACAACACGAAACCCTGGTCGAGGTGAAGGAGCGGATTGCGAACGAGCCCGCAAGGAGCTCCAAGCAATTGATGTGGAGGTGAAGTTCCTCCTCCGTCCACCTGCCGCCCACCGAGAGGGAGCCGCAACGGGCGCCCCAACCCTGGCGACTGGCATCTGACTCGATCACAAGATCCGGACGGGAACCGAAAATCGCCTTCCCGTTCCAAGCATCCATGTGATCTAACCACCAAAGAAGTTCCGATCGGGCTTCCAGATTTAAGGAAATCAGTTCCGAGTAAGTGAGGCCCTTGCGCAGATGAAACGCCTTCAGTCTCTGAGGAGCCCTGTAATGAAGAGGGCCTGGAAAAATGGCCTGGATCGACGAAGACAGTAAGCCCACAATCCTGGCCAATTGGCGGAGGGATATTCGATCCCGCCGGAGAACCTTGCGAATCTCCTTCTTGATCTTGGAGATCTTTTCGGAAGGAAGATGAAGAGTCGCATCCGTAGTTATGATCAGAAAGCCAAGGAAAGTCATTTCCTGACGAGGAAAAAGATCCGACTTCTGGGCATTGATGATGAAGCCCAGAGACTGAAGAAGGGTTATTGTAACTTGAAGATGGTGAAGAAGGAGGTCCTTGGACTGACACATTAAAAGAATGTCGTCCAGGTAAACAATTAGACGAATCCCCAGGGTACGGAGATGCTCTACCACCGGGCGCAGGAGTTTGGTAAAGCACCAAGGTGCTGAGGAAAGACCAAAGGGAAGCGTACGAAATTCGTAAACCTGATTCTTCCACAGAAACTGGAGGAATCGACAGTGAGGAGGAAAGATTGGAACCGAAAGATAAGCATCTTTCAGATCCAAGCGAACCAACCAATCGTTCTGTAACAGAAGGTCTCTCAAAAGATGGATGCCCTCCATCTTGAAGTGTCTGTAAATTAGCCACTCGTTGAAGGAGCGGAGGTTGATTACCGGTCTGAACCCTTTGCCCTTCTTTTCCACCAGGAAGATGTTGCTGAGGAAACCGTTTGGGTGAAGCACCGAGGGGATGATGGCGCCTTTTTGTAACATCGCCCGAACCTCTAAATCTACAAGTTCTTGTTCTGTGACAGAAAAAACTAGAGGACGAGGACGAGAAGGTTGAACGGGGGAACCGTAAAATTCGATGTGAAACCCCTGAACAGTCTCTAGAACCCAAGGATCTGAAGTTATTGGCGCCCAGGACTGGGGAAACAACGCTAACCTTCCCCCCATTTGAACCAGAGAGATGATACGAAATCTTACCATTAAATCCTCTGGAGTTGGACTGGAATCCACCACGTCCTCTGCCTTGGCCTCTGCCTCCTCTGGAAGGGTAAAAGGTACCCTGTCGTCCATCATTCCAGCCGTTATTTCTTTTGTATTGGCCTCTATTGGGGCCTTGCTGGACCTGACGGCCGGAAGAGCGACCCCTGCCTCTGCCGGCCCCGCCAAAAACCTTTTTGGGAAAAAATCTTTTCATAGAAGCCTGAGCCTTATCCAGAGCAGAAAAGGTTGCCACAAACTTCCCCAAGTCCTTCACAAAGGGGTCTCCAAACAAAGCACCCTGCGCAATAGGGCCCGCCTCAGAAGACGAAAACTCTCCTAGTTTTGGATCAATCTTAGGAAGCAAGGATCGTCACCGTTCCGCCGAAAGCGCGCAATTGGCATTGCCAAGAAGGCACATTGCCCGTTGCGACCAACCAGCAACGTCATCAACCGACATCGGTAAACTCGACTCCTTAGAACGTTGGGCCACTTCAATTATTTTAGTGAGAGGGCCCACAACAACCAAGAGCTTGTCCTGACAGGCTTTCCATGACCTATCTATACCCTTTTTAGGGTCCTTGATATATTTGGCGAAGAAGGTACACAAATTGGGATCAATCTCAGGGGTGCATGCCACTCTAAAGGGAAGGGAAGGGCGTGGGCACTCAGAACGCAGGCGAAGGCGAACATCCTGAGGTAAAGGCTGTCGAAGCTTAGCTGTGACATAATCAGCTGTAGACTGCTCAGGAAACCACTCCGATGACCTGGGTCTTACAATAGTAGATGGGTCAAACATATTAGGAGGCACAAGATCACCCTCCGTAAGACTAGAAGCACTGGGCTTTGGGCGCCAAGACCTGCTCACATCAGAAAAATCCTCTGAGGAAGCGTCCTCATCCTCATCTACGTACTCGTCCTCCTCATCATCTCCCTCAATGGGGAACCCTTCCTCCGGGTCAAGGTCCTGGGTGGCAAAACCACCAGTCTCTCCGGGTTAGTCGTCCCCCCGGTAGGGTGCGCTTCTAAGCGTGCGCGCACTCTTACGAAAGACTTCAGATAATTTACTGAAGCCCTCCAGGTGCCCTGCGTCACGCTTTCTGGCCGTACGTGGTAGAGCACATGGAACACCACTGGGCCCTGCCCCACTGTCCCCAAAAACACCTGTATCATTCATAAAAACATGGGCTGACAGTCTATTTACACTGTCCTGCAGAGGTGCCAGAGCTTGAGCTATCGCAGAAGAGAGAAGCCTGTCTACCTCTGCAGGAGGGTGCAAAGGGGTCAGTTGTGGCTGATCATTAGGAGCCACCACCTCAACAGTAGAAGGACCGGACTGCATTTTAGCAGAAAAACTGGTACCCATACACAAACACCCCAACTACATATAAGGGGAAACCCTTCACACAGGTACCACACAGGCTAACACAAGTGAAAAGCCTGAAACACAAAAGTTCTGACTGAGATTAAATTAAAATTTATAAAATTCCAGTCAGAAAATACTTCTTGCCGTCGAAAACGGCGTCAGTGTGAGGGAAGAGGCCAAAAAACGAAAGAAGCGCAGTGCCTCAGCGCGTTTCAACTGAAGCGCGAAGAGCGCTGAGGAGAACAGCTGATCGGCGTCAGAAGCCGACTCCAAGATCGCGCACGCGCGAAGAAGAAACGCTCGGGCTGAAAGCCTACCGCGTTAGAAACACAACAACACAGCCTACAACAAAGGCAAAGTCAATTCCAATCAAGCGATATCCAAACAAAGCTGTCTACATTCAGAACAAAAACTGCCACGACAAAGATAATTAGCTCAAGTAAAACGTGACTTATCTTGCCGAGGCAGCAATGGAGAAAGAGGAAGGACTAACAGCTTGGACTCCCTATATGCTTACTGTTGGACTCTGATTGGTTGTTATGTTACCAGGACTACCGCTGCCATGTTGGTTTGGGTAGTCCATGGTGTATTGTTTTTTTCTTACTACTAACTTGCTGTCCAATAAAATGGAGAAAGGACTAGCAAAATCCTCGCCTCCGCTTCCTGACATAGAATTAACTTATGCAACTCGTATGTAGGCTCAGTGCAGTTAATGGGTACTTGGCCACATTTTAGATGTCGTTGAGATCTGATGGTGTAGTGCAGAAGAGTCAAGAGGGCCTATTATCAAGGACAGGCGATCCACTGCTAGATAATGCCCTTGATAATACGCTCTATGAATTCCAATCATGGAGCATATTATCAAGGCCATTACCGCCTGATCATCATAATTAAATGTACAAACGGACTGTTTGTTAGGCCATTAAATGTACTTTCTTTTCCCATGGTCCCCCGGGCGCTACTCGCAAATAATTCAACAAAGTCTTACAGCTAGATTCATCAACGAAAAATGGACTCGCAAAGGGCCAGATTCTGAGAATCTGGGGGCATATTATCAAGGGGGTTTATCTCCGCTTTTTTGGCTTTAAAAGCCAAGAAAGCGGAGATAAAATTATCTACCTATTACCTAGCTGTCGCTAACACCAGTTAGAGACAGCTAGTAGGAGATAGCAACCATCTTGGGCCCCACATTGCATGTCAGTGATATTTATCACTAATGACATGCAAAGTGGGCGTGCCAAGATGTTAGCGACTGGAAACAGTCGCTAACATCGCTATCTCCTATTACCAACTTTTGGAGATATTCGCGCTCGCGAATATCTCCAAAAGCTAACACCTGCCCTGAGCAGTTCTTAGCCATGTTATCCAATGGGAGGTGAATAACATGGCTAAGAGCATTAGCTCGGTAATGCACAAATATAGCTGACTTTTCAGCGATATTCATGCATTGCGGCCGATTTTTATCGCATTTGCGATAAACCTTGGTAATACCAAGGTTTATCTGCGATAAAAGTCGCCGCAGCTCAGCGGTACATTTTTGTCTCCAACCAAGCAATAGCGATAATTATCGCTATTGCTTGGTAATATGCCCCCTGGCTCTTTCAGAGTGCAATTTTTGCATTTGGGATTCATCAGCCCAAATGCAAAAATCGCAAATAAAGAAATCGCAAATTTGCGAGGATTAGCATTTCAGGAATCTCTATTAGAGATTCCTTAAATGCTATTCATGAAACATTTAAAAATTGCGATTTTGCAATTTAGGAGCACTATTTACCACGAAGTCAAACCTCGTGGTAAACAGCGAAAACTTAGAAAAATGCATTTAAATGCATTTTTCTAAGTTGCATGTTACACACACACATGTCCTTTGGACATATGTGTGCACAACATCAGTGTAAATTCACATTTCAGGGGTGCTACAGGGCACCCTTGAAATCGCATCCATATTTGCGATTAGCAAATTGCTAATCGCAATAAGGAGGCTGTAGGAATCACAATTTATTTTGCGATTTCTACATGAATCTCGATTTGCAAGTCCTTAATAGCGATTCCTTAATAATCGCTATTAAGGACTCGCAAATCGGGACTTTGATGAATCTAGCTGTTATTCTCGTTGGTGCAGGCGGAGCCGCAGCGTTAACGTGACGATGTAACCCCTCTTAGGACCTCTGTTGGCCGTCAGTGGCAATTCAGGCTTTCGTCTCCATTGATCTCCATTAGGAACGTTGAAAACAAGCCCTGGAAAATCCAGCTTACCCATAATGCATTGCAAGCACCGATCCGTCATTGGGCATTCGTTTTATGTTTATCCAGTAATTGATCTCTATTTAATGACCATATTTAGTGTTAAAAATCAATCTTACACGTCTTCCACTTGCTAGTGTAATGCTGACTACATGCAGACAAAACAAGTGTGGTGTAATTAGTCCACGGTTTGATCTGAACCTGAAGGATCTGGTAAACCTGGCAGAACAATCTGTTGACGTTCTGTCAAAATTGGTCCTCTTTTACATATTTTTTTAATTTAATCTCTGGCAGCATTTTGTTTCACTTCATTGTTTCGGCAATTCTATCTCCCATTCTGCATTTTCTCAGATTTCAGCACCTTTTGCCCATTTCTTTACTTTCATAGGGGCATTTTGACAAAGGCTTTATCTCCGCTTCTTTGGCTTACAAAGCCAAAAAAGCGCAGAGATAAAACCAGCGCCCTATTTACAAGAGGATGCTAGCTTGCATAATCGCATGTTAGCACCCTTTTTCCCAACACCTCCCTTTGCATCTCCAATGAGATGCAAAGTGGGCGTTACTGGGCGTACCCCGGATGGACTACCTTGCAAATACCACGGATGTTTACATAGCAATATTTACAAGGCAGCCCACATGATTTTAGCAACCGTTAGATTTTGGCAAAAACTGCAGTTTTCGCAAAAATCGAACATCTGCTAAAATCTTGATTTACCCATCCCTAACATAGGGGGGATTATGCTGATATGACCCTGTGGGTCGTGTCAGCAAAGTTATTGCCGTTTTGCAGGGAACATTGCTGGAAAACCAGTGATGTTCCCTGCAAAAGGGCGATAACCTCGCTATCTCTGGAATTTTTATTGCTCTGGAGAAATGCGTTGTTAATAACGCACTACCAGGGCGATAAATTCCAGAGATAGCCTGCGAAAATAATATTATTGCTAAGCACGGGCAGCGATAATTATTGCTGGCCGTTGATAATATGACCCATATCTTTGCCTTTTCTGTTTGATTTCATGGTAATTTTTTTACTGCTTTTTTCACGCCTCGCACTAATAGTTTTGCCCCCTGCTCACAGCCCCTTCCCTTCTGCTGTCATTTTCCTTCAAATGTTTTCTGTTCCCAATTTAAGAACGAGACTTAACGATGAAACGGTCCCTCCCCTGTAGTAAAATGTTATAAGCTGTTTTATAGGGAACGCTCTCCCAGAGTATCAAGGGGCATATCATCATGGCCCACGATAAAATTATCGCCGCTTTAGCATCTGTTTTCGGACGAAAAGCGGCTATAATTTTATCGGATTATCAGCAAGAACACCCTAATGCGTGTTTCCATGCCTCAACGCCATTTACCTTAATGCCAAGCTTTGCATCTCTAATGAGATGCAAAGTAGGCATTCCTGACCAAAATAACGTGAGAAATGTCGCTAACCAACATTTCTCCAATTATCAAGCTGCTCGCTAACCTGCATAGCAACAAGAAAAGTAGCGCTAACCGCGCTTATCGCTACTTTCCTAACGCCTGCTTTCAATCCGACTTAGCCATTATATCCAAAAGAAGGTGGATATTTTGGCTAAGTCTGCCCTGCTCTATCAACAAGCTATCACCTATGTTTGTGCGGTTATCTCTGGATTTCCAGCAATAATCCCACATCTGGCAGCTAGTGCTTGGATTTTTATCACATTGGAGGTAAGCGTTGCTGATAGCACGCTACCTCTGCGATAAAATCGAGCGATAGTTGGCGATAATTATCCTCGCTCTAATCGCGCTTAGCGATAATTATCGGCGGCTATTGCTGATATGACCCCAAGTTCTGTATCATGCTTGTGTTTCAGTCCTGCCAAGTATCATGCATCAGGGGTTAGAGTAGACTAATGCATTTTGGTGTTGTGATCCGCATCACTGCACAAAAATGAGAACTAACGCATTTATAGCACTACCTGAAGTTGCTGACAAAACGAGATGGGAGCGCCGCTATTGGCGCTCATTTAACACAGCATTGACCGGACCGCAGGTGTGTGCTGCTCTGACAGCCCACAGTGTGTTACAGATTGCACGACTCTCTGCAGTGCAGCTACTGCACTGTTCTGCTCTGGAGTATCTTCATCTGTCAAAGGAACCATTGTCTTTTGTTTACTTATACATACCCAGGTTCTGAGGGACACAGGGTTGCCCCATTTTTGTTTAACTGCTAGGAGGTTATTTTCGGTCACGCCGGCCTGGCTGGCTCAGCTGTGCTCTCAATGGCTGCAGCACCGCGCATTCTCAACTTTGTCAATTTCCCGCCTGAGTCAGAACTCAGGTTATTAAGGGGGCGGGCGACACGAGTGGACAGAAGTTATGTTTGTAACTTTGGTTGTGGGGCCACAGTCACTCTCCAGATCCCGTTAAGACTTGTGTCTGTTCTTCCAGGTCAGGTCAGGTCAGGTCAGGTGAGGCTCAGTAAGATTTCAGACAACCGAAGGGAAAGGCGCGAACGGGCCAATATCGATCCCAGTAAACAAGAGTAGAATAAGTGTAGATGCAGGAATCAGGATCGAACACATTCGCCTCAGTAACAGCCGCTCCCACTAACATTAAATAATAACAGCCAACTTGACTTTTATCCTACAGCAAGGGCGCCTGCCTCTAGTCAACTGTCTGTGTCCAGCCCTTCTTGTACGAGACTAACCTTAAATATTGTTGATTTTGTTGTTTAACCCCTTCGCTGCTCATGACGAGCTCAGCTCGTCATGAGGCACGGTTGAGCTGTGCTGATGACGAGAACCATGGGAAATTATAATACTCAGCATAGGAGGAGAATTGCCTTAGCACTGATGTGGTTAAAAAAAAAACATTGGGCTGCTTGATCCACCTTACTTTAAACCTGTGTTCGGGTACCAGCAAGGTCAACTCTGGTAGTGCCTACCCTAGGCCGGTAAATCTTGTGCCATTAAATTGGGTAATAAAGCACATCTTTATAGTGCTTAGAAACATCTGAAGTGCAGTGTGAAGCGCTATACAAAAACACAGTTATACTTACCATTCCCTGCCTTTCCTATGGGAAAAGCAAAAACCTTGTAATAAACCGTAGTCTACTTTCTGGTAATTTCCAATAGTACGGGAGTCTTAATGCCAGCATAGCAAGGGATGTATTAGTGGTTGTATTGCACTCTTCTGCCTTCTCACCACCCAAGTAGGTCACACTGCTGTTAGCTACCAGTGCTATACATCTGTCTCATAAGAATCTCAGCGCTTCACCTCTCTGTGGTCCTGTAAGGACCAGAGTCCAATATCAATTATATAAAAGAATCTCAATGACCATCCATATAACTTTTCTTAAACATCTGCCTTAGAGCTGTTACCCCCTGTTACCCCCTATTGTGGCCTCCTACAGCGCTACTGTTAAAAGATGTGCTTCCAAGCACCTTAGAGTTTTTGCAGAGTAATGCCCGTCTGTTTGCTTCACTCTTTCAGGAGCTCTAGTATACTGGGCCATCATGTTGGCCTTCGTTTCATTGTCCATTTGCCTGCTGTGACAGAACATCGAGGAGCAGATTTACAATTCCTGGCGCATCCCTGCAAATCAGCAGGGATGTGCCAGGAAACTTGTGACACGAACAGTTTCTAGCTAATCAGCCGTCATCAGCCAGGCTAGCTTGAATCCAGTGGCAAAGTGAGCAAGGGACCCACGTCTGGGCATACCCTGCAAACTTAGGCCAAACAAATCGATACCAAAGGGGATGATAGACGGAGCGTTTGAGCAAATCAAACACTCACCCCCAGACAACTGATCTGGGTTTAATCAATCATCATTCTTTAGCTCACTCCACCAACACAGTTCAGACATGGCCATATGCAAAATGTTTCTGACCCTGTGCCTCATGGGAACAGTCTAGCCCAAACTGGCAAACCATGTCTTCCCTGGCCTGGAAAAAAGCATCCTGGGACCTGTTTCTGGCTCATCAGCCAAGCTAGCTTGAATCCAGTGGCAAAGTGAGCAAGGGACCCACGTTTGGGCATACCCTGAAAACTTAGGGCGAACAAAGCGATACCAAAGGGGATGATGGATGGAGCGTTTGAGCAAATCAAACACTCACCCCCAGTCAACTGATCTGGGTTTAATCCATCATCATTCTTTATCTCACTCCACCACCCCAGTTCAGACATGGCCATATGCAAATCAGTCTAACCCTATGACTCATGGGAACAGTCCAACCCGAACTGCCAAGCCATGTCTTCCCTGGATCAGAAACAACCATCCTGGGAACAGTTCTAGCTAATCAGCCGTCATCAGCCAGGCTAGCTTGAATCCATTGGCACAATGAGTAAGGGACCAACGTCTGGGCATACCTGCGAACAAAGCGATACCAAAGGGGATGATGGACGGAGCGTTTGAGCAAATCAAAGGCGAACAAAGCGATACCAAAGGGGATGATGGACGGAGCATTTGAGCAAATCAAAGACGAACAAAGCAATACCAAAAGGGGTGATGGATGGAGCGTTTGACCAAATCAAAAGCGAACAAAGCGATACCAAAGGGGATGATGGATGGAGTGTTTGAGCAAATCAAAAGCGAACAAAGCGATACCAAAGGGGATGATGGACGGAGCGTTTGAGCAAATCAAAAGTGAACAAAGCGATACCAAAGGGGATGATGGATGGAGCGTTTGAGCAAATCAAAAGCGAACAAAGCGATACCAAAGGGGATTAAGGACGGAGAGTTTGAGCAAATCAAAAGCGAACAAAGCGATACCAAAGGGGATGATGGATGGAGCGTTTGAGCAAATCAAAAGCGAACAAAGCAATACCAAAGGGGATTAAGGACGGAGAGTTTGAGCAAATCAAAAGCGAACAAAGCCATACCAAAGGAGTTGATGGATGGAGCGTTTGAGCAAATCAAAATGCAATGCGGCGCATCCTGGCGCAAGGCAATGCAGATGCATATCGCAACTCCAGCACTCTGCCAACTCGGCCTATCTTGCAAATGGTGCATCACACCGTACGCCTGCTTCAAGCAGGCGCAAGGTTTTGACGCAGCTGCGTCGGAAAAGTGGTGGAGTGAAATCTTGTACATTTCACTCAGGCACTTTTCCAAGGTGTTCCAGCACCGGAACGCCCGCCCCCCGCACCGGAACGCCCACATAAAACCTGACGCAGGTTTCATGTGGCGCGGGGTTTTATAACGAGAAGCATCTCCTTAGATGGGTCGCATTGTAAATCCCCCACAGCATAGTTTTAGCTTTACGCCACCGCTGCATCACCGAAGTGACGCAATGGCAGCGCAAAAGTGGCGCACAGGGCTTGTAAATCTGACCCTAAGTCATCAAGTGGGCGTCGTGAGCGGGCAAAAGTTATGTTTGTAAGACCAGAGCCAAGGAGCACTTGCAAGAGCAGCGGGAGGCGCCGTGCCCAAAGCAGAGAGGAGGGGTTTGCTAAGCATTACCCTTGCCTCACCACACTTATGTTTCATTTCTACGTGCAAAATTGTTGCTATTATAATCGTTATGCTCAATTTGTAACTAATAAAGAAAAGACTGAAAAACTCATTTTCCGAACAGTGCCTTTCAGCTAAGAAATGTTTTAAAACAGTGTAACACAACTTCTGCCAAGTTTCCGACTTATTCCTCGTTCACTTTCTACCATTGCAGTCCCTTGTCTCAATAAAATTACCACCAGGATGTCATGGTCGTATAATATTAGTTTCTTGAAAGTAATTATGACACCTTTGCAGTTTTGATGTGACCTAAATAAGTAATTTGTTGTAATGGTCACGATCAGTAAAACTGAGGTTTTTATTTGGCGTTCGGGCTGCGTGTCCAAGGGTGGGCAGCTAGACCTCGAATGACAGAATCCCCAGGTTGACACAGATCCCAAATGTGTAGGGGACTTTACTCCACTGTCAGGGTATACACCTGTTACAACGCATTTGTTACTCCGCACTACCATTACAACGCGACTTTTACAACGCATACCATTACAACGCATTGCGCTGGGGGGCGCTCTAGGATAGGGAATAAGTATAATTTACTATCCAACACCTTCCCTAGGGTCCACGGGGACTGGAGTTAGAATAGTAAATTATACTTACCACTATCCAGCACCTCAAAGCGCTATGCGTTGTAATGGTATGCGTTGTAATGGTCGCGTTGTAATGGTAGGTAGTTGTAACGGTATGCGTTGTAACATGGTACATCCCACTGTCAGAAATCAAACCCTTCTAGCATTGTGGATGTTCTCACAATGCTGGACTGTGTGACAGGGAGGACACAATAATCACAGACTTGAAACCCTCGAATGGGCTGTTTAGTTTATTGGCAGCGCCAAGAGACCCCAGATGGAGTTAGCACCTGTCGTGTGAGTGAGGGGTTCCAAGACCCGCACCCCAGCTGCTACTGGAACTTCCTGCCTGGGTGCTGGAAAAGTTCTGCCGGATAATGGACTGCCTGTCAGACAACTGCCTTTGCTCTTTGGTAAGACCCCCGCCCTGTGTCCCTCATACCTGTTTATCCTCCTTACATGTTACCGGTGCTGCAACCTGCTCTGACGTCTTGAAGTGACTAGGAATTATCATAAATTATTAGCAGGCTGAGGCAGCAGAGATCTCTGTGGCTGGTCTCTCTCACATCCAGGATCTCTGCTTCCTCAGCCTGCTAATAAATTCTGAAATGAGTAGCCACGACTGTTTGATTCAGTCTCGGGAAGTCAGATCCCACGTGGAGAGCCTGGACAGGCTCTTTGTGTGCCCTCCCATTTCAGGTGATTTGCAGCTGTTTTAAGATCGATCATCTTCGACTTACTTGTTGCTCAAATGGGTGTAATTTCTGATATTTATGTTTCCCTCGTCTTCATTGCTTGATTTGCTCGCCCGGCACATAGATAAGTGGCCAGAGCAGAGTGCCTTAGAGGCCAGTGTGAAGCAAGTGCCTTGAGGCCTGTGTGAAGCCAGGCTAGGCACTTGTTAAAAATGGCAGGCTGTTGGTCTGATGCTGCTAGTACCGGCCCCTAAAGAAAGCTAAGCAGGGTTGGGCCTGGTTAGTACTTGAATGGGAGGCCACCTGGGAATGCAAGATGCTGTAGGCATTTAGCTTTAGCCACTAGGTGACAGCAGGGGGAGGGCTGAGGCAGAGAGGCAGGCAGCGAGTGCCGTTCATTATAACCGAGAGGGGAGTGGGGCGCGCACACACACACATACATACTCACTTACACCCATGCATTCACATGCAGACACTCACACACCCACCCCTCTTTTCAGGAGACTCGCTCACAAATACACAAGCACTCATACATACAAACAAAAGCGAACCAAACAGTCAATAAAAAAGCAACACTTACCTGCTGCAGGGCTCGGGGAGCTGCCAGGAGGGTTGGGACTGCTACCTTGGTCAGCCAATGAGGGGAGGTAGCAGTCCCTCACTGGTCACAGAGCAGGATGGGGGACAGAGTCAGCGACAGACACTCGGCCGTTGGCACTTCAGGGCTTAAAAACGAAGCGCCCAGCTACGAGGCTATCCCTGACGCTCTCCCTTGTCACGAGGGGGAGGGCCTCCAGGACATTTGCTGAGCTGAGGAGGTCAGGCCCACCTGAGCTGTGCCATCCTCAGCCCAGCAAACTTCAGCTTAGGCAGCCGGGAGCCTGTGCATTTAGCGCATGTCCAGCTCCTGGCTGCCTGGCCTGAACATAAAGAGTATTTGTCTAGCTGACCTTTCTTCAGCCTGACATGCAATCTTTTTGTCCAAAAGGGGCGGGGTTAAGACCTCACTGCTCTTAGGGAGGGAGGGCTGCTGAAGTCAGGCCGCTTGCAAGGAGGACCCTTCACCCAGGCAGTACTCAGTCCCTCCTCTGAGTCTCTCTTCTCTATGCACACCGGGGCGGGCCCTGGACATGGATGTGATTTGCATATCAGGCCTCTGTCCCGGATAAAAAAGAAAAGGAAACTTGCAGCCAGAGCTGCACAGAAAAAAACTTGTCACCCCAATGTTTCTGCGGAGGAGCCGAAGTTGAAGAGCGGTAGCCTGGCAGGCGCTTCCACATAGAGCGGTGGCCTGATAGAGTGCCTTGGAGTCCAGTGCAAAGCAAGGCTAGTAGGCACTTGCTTAAAATCCCAGGCTGCTGCTTTGCTTGTTCTTCAGCTGGGACCTAAAGGGAGGCCGGAGCCTGTGTGTAATTGGAAAAGAAGCAAGCGCAATGCTGCTGGAAGAGAGGGCTGTGCTGGGCTATCTGTAGCAAGCTTGCAAAGGGAGGGCAGTTGTTGGAGTGAAGCGTGCAAGTGAGGTGCAGCGCAGCACGTTCCAGAGTGGAGGGGGTTGTCAGCACAAGAGGCCTGAACTGGCAGCCTCCCATGCCGACGGCCATACCACCCTGAATGCGCCCGATTTACACATATAACACGTGATTTGACATAGATTGATAATAACACCACTAACATTAATGTGATGGGTGTGTCTGTTTTACAGAGACGGTCAATCTGTTGATGGATTTTTGCTACTGCCATCCTCAGGTTGTGCTCCACATCTAGTCTTGACCGGTACTTAGGGGCATATTATCAAGACAGGCGATAAAATTATCGCCGCTTTAGCGGCATAAAACTGCCGCTAAAACAGCAATAATGGGCTTGATAATATGCTATATGGAATTCCAATTGAAGCCCATGTTAGATGTCCTTCACATTTAACATGGGCTACAATTGGAATTCCATAGAACATATTATCAAACCCATTATCGCCGTTTTAGCTGGAGTTTTCTGCTGCCAAAGCGGTGATAATTTTATCACCTGTCTTGATAATATGCCCCTTAGTCTTTAACACTGCAAGGGCTGAGAACCCAAATTCCCATATTTAGGACGAGATGAAAGGCAAGAGAGTTTTGATAGCAGTTTCTCTCAACGCTGAATGTTCTGCAGACATTTTGAGCCAAAACTCTCCCAATGAGACTTTGCTGAATTGCATCTGCAAAGTGCGGTCTCTTTGGAGATCAATCAGTTCTTCCTGCATGCGAATCGGGAGATGGCTCCCCACCTCTGCCAGAAATGGTTGAAAGACCCAGTCATTGGAGTGATCACTGTCCTCAGGAAAATACTTTTGTAAACTGTTCCTGAGAGACGTCAGGTGTTTTTTATTATCTCACCAACACTTGGAAGTTCATATTCAGTCTCCTCAAGAGCATCTACTAAACATGGAAATGACTCAAGCACGCCCTCTTCCACTAGTCTTCTCCATAATTCCAGCTTCTTCTTGAATGCAGCTATTCTTTTGTTTGCGGTAAAAGAAGTGATTTCAGCTCCTTGCAGAGACAGATGCCAGAAGCCAACTGCCCCTTGGTTCACAACTGCCTTGAGGCTTCTTAGACAAAAATGCAGACAGAAGGAACGAGGATGGCGCAAATCCTGGGATCCCAAAGATCGAGAAGTCTATAAGAGCCAGTTACGAGAATACAAAAGCCAAGTGATAAAGGAAAAACAAGACTATTTCACCAACTTAACCTGCTCTCTAACATCTTCCAAAGAGCTCTTTAAAATTGTGGACTCACTGTGCTCTCTCCAGGTACCAGATCCCGTGGTTGCCTCACAGGAGCTATGCAACAATATATCAGAATTCTTCTATAATAAAATAGATGATATCTATATAGCTCTACAATCACAGAGGAAATCCCTGAGTGTTGAGGACCTCTCTCGAATCAAACTGCTTGAATCATGGAATATAGATGCCCCCCATTCCCTCAATCACTTTCCTGCTCTTTCATTGGAGGGACTCAATCTCCTTTTGGACAAAACGAAATCGTCTTCCCCACTGGACCCAGTTCCTTTGAAATTACTAAAGGACTGTAGAGATATCATTCTTCCCCCGATGCTGGAAGTAATGAATGGAGCCATGGAACAAGGTATCTTTCCACTAGTTTGGAAGATAGCTATTGTAAAGCCTCTTCTGAAAAAGTCCACCTTAGATCCCGGCATATTGAAGAACTTCAGGCCCATTTCTCTCCTGCCGGCCCCTGCCAAGATGTTGGAGACTCACTTGAACTTTCATCTTTCTAACTTCCTCAATGCGTCAGGCTTCCTGGATAGTTCCCAACATGGCTTTAGAAAGCTGCATAGCACGGAGTCTGCCTTGACTAAGGTCATGGATAACATCCGCAGGAAAGTTGATCTGGGTCAAACCACCGTGCTGGTACTGCTGGATCTTACAGCAGCATTCGACACCCTGTCTCCCCTTACTTTAACATCTAGGTTAAGGGAGGCAGGGGTAGAAGGACCAGCCCTCAGTCTCCTAAACTCCTTCTTACACCAACGTGAGCAACGTGTCATGCTAGGAGAATACCTCTCCCCTGCTAAGTCTTTGCAATGTGGGGTGCCACAGGGGTCGGCATTGAGTCCGACCCTGTTCAATATCTACGTGGCCCCCCTTGCAAGACTAGTAAGATCTCAGGGGATGGAGGTAGTGTCGTATGCCGACGACACACAGATTATGGTGTCCCTGACCCACTCTGTGAATCTAACCGCATCAAACTTTAGGTCCTGCATGCAACTTGTTGCAGAGTGGATGATTTCCAACTCCCTAAAGTTGAACGGGGACAAGACAGAGGTCCTGGTCTTTGGCAAAGACCAGGGCATGTGGACAGGTGAGTGGTGGCCCCCATCCTTAGGCACCTGCCCCATACCCACACAATCTGCCAGGAACCTCGGGGTCATTTTTGACACCCAGCTTTCTATGGAGCTCCAGGTCAACAGAACGGTGGCTACCTGTTGGGGCGTCATCAGGACTCTGAAAAGGATCGTCCACTATCTCTCCCCACAGGCACGGAAGCAGGTTGTGATCGCTCTTGTTGGCTCAAGGCTAGATTATTGTAATTCACTCTACGCCGGGGCCAACAAGGGCCTTCTGCAGTGCCTGCAAGTCATACAAAATGCGGCAGCGCGCTTTGCTCTTGCCCTGCCTTGGCTGTCATCTATGACCTTGGCAAGGAAGAATCTCCATTGGCTTCCTATTTCCTCAAGGATCATGTTTAAACTTCTCTGTCTAACATACAAGGCTTTAATTGCAGGATCGGATGATGCCCTTGGATCCCTACTCACTAGGTATGTCCCGAACAGATGCCTTCGCTCCAGTGAGCTCAACCAACTGGTAATCCCTCGAGCCAAGAAGGCCAGCTGGGGGAGTAAAGCCTTTTCCATTCTGGCACCCCAGATGTGGAATACACTCCCCCTGGAGATCAAGTCTTTGCCTTCACTTGACCTCTTTAGGAAATCTCTGAAGACCTGGCTATTCATTAAAGCATACCAGTAGGCTCTGTTTCTGATCACTGACAGCTAGCTATTTGAGTTAGGCGCCTTGACGCCCATTGGGCATAGCTGCGCATTACAAATGCCATTTCATTCATTCATTCATTCATGCAGGGAATTTAGGGCCATATTATCAAGAAAGGGCGATACAGTATCACCGCTTTTATCGGCAGGAAACCGCCGGTAAAGCAGTGATAATGGGCTTGATAATAGGCCCTTGTGAATTCCCATAGAAACCCAGGTTAACACCAGAACCGGGGCTTCTATGGGAATTCACAAGGGCATATTATCAAGCCCATTATCACTGCTTTAGCGGCAGTTTCCTGCCGATAAAAGCGGCCATAATATATCACACTTTCTTGATAATATGGGGGCATATTACCAACGATTAGCGATATGTATCGCTAACGAGGCTTAGCAACAAATTTTTTAACGCTAAGCATCGCCGGAAATTATAGCAGAGATAACTTGCTATTAGCAAGGTTTATTTCAGAAGTGATAAAAATCCTCGTGCTAACTGCCAAATGAGAGATTATCGCTGGAAAACGAACGATAATCTCTTGAAGTTTGGCGTTAGCTTGATGATAGGGGCTCACAAACTTAGCCATGAAATCCACCTTCCATAGGATATCACGGAAAATACCAGGCATAAAAAAAGCAGCGCTAACCCCGGTTAGCGCTGCTTTTTTTTATCACTAACAGGGTTAGCAAAATCCTTGATAATAGAAGAAATGTCGATTAACAACATTTCCCCTATTATTTTTCTCTGGAACGCCCCCTTTGCATCTCATTAGAGATGCAAGGGGAAGCGTAGAGAAAAAGGGTGCTAACTTGCGAATTTGCGAGTTAGCACCCTGTTGCTGATAGGGAGATAATTTTATCTCCGCTTTCTTGGCTTTTAAAGCCAAAAAAGCGGAGATAAATCCCTTGATAATATGCCCCTAGGTCCTTAATTTCTCGAAAATGTCAGCAAGGTATGCTAAAAGCACAAGCCAGCGGGGATTGCATAGCTGTTCTGCTTTGCCAGGGTCCACTCACTGAAGAAACTGCCGTACTTCATTCCTTAATTCAAAGATGTGAGTCAGCACTTTCCCCCAGGATAACCACCACACTTCTATATGATCCAGCAAGCCATCAGGCTCAGCTTCCATTTCTGCACATAAAATTGCAAAAAGACAAGCTCTTGTGGTATGGGTCTTTATAACATTCACTACTTTTATAGCTGGATTAAGCACATCCTCAAGTTCAGTGTCCATGTTTCGAACAGCAAGGGCTTCCCGGT
Source organism: Lissotriton vulgaris (assembly GCF_964263255.1). Taxonomy (NCBI): domain Eukaryota; kingdom Metazoa; phylum Chordata; class Amphibia; order Caudata; family Salamandridae; genus Lissotriton; species Lissotriton vulgaris. The sequence goes on from NW_028242891.1 coordinate 105,612, forward strand.
GTATCATACAGTGGGTCCACAGAATATGTGGAGCCACTTTCAACACGTTAGCTTTTAGGCCAGCCCGAGCACCACACATTGAAGGAGCACCATCTGTGCAGATTCCAACACAGTTTTCCAATTTTAAGCCATGTATATTCAAGAAGTCATTGATAATGTCAAACAAATCAGAACCTGTTGCTCGCCCCTTGATTGGCCTGAAAAATAAAACATCTTCCAATAATAGTGTTTCATAACAGTATCGAACATAAGCAATTAAATGGGCATCCTTTGACACATCAGTTGCTTCATCTAATTGCACAGCAAACAAACTTAGGGGCATATTATCAAGGACCGGTGTTAAAATTATCGCCGTTTTATCGGCAGGAAACTGCCAATAAAACGGCGATAATGGGCTTGATAATACGCCTTTGTTAATTCCCATAGAAGCCCATGTTCTTGTGTTAACATGAAAACAGGCTTGGCACCGGAGACCACGGAGAAGAGGGTAACGGTTGAGATGACCAACCCCCACATCCCAGACAGAGACATTGCGTCGCTTCTCCAGAGGTACGGCACCATCCAGAATGGACCCACAAAGGTCAGAGACGACAACGGAGTTTGGAACATAACCTGGCAAGCAACCATCAACGTCCACAAGGACCCTAAAGGGAAAGACGGCCTGAACCATCCACCAGCAAGCTTCTACCTGGGAGCCGACGAAGGGAGGGTCAGCTACCTGGGAAACCCTAAACCTGGAGGACGTGTGAGGCCGTGGGACACGCCGGCAAGAACTGCCCAAAGAAGTTCTGCAGAATCTGCAAGCAGTCGGGACACGAAGCAAGCACATGCAGCGGGATCAGAAAGTGCAACCTCTGCGGAGGTGAGGGCCACACCTACTACCGATGCCCCAAGTCTGACCTGCCGAAGAGCTACGCAGCGGCCGCTGCATGGACCCCAGCCTGAAGACTGAGACAGCCCAGACCGACGGTCTCCTCAGCAGTCAACGCACAACTGAACACCCTCCTGAACGAAGCCAGAAGCGAGGCGGCAAAGACACCAACAGCCCCCAGGAAGGGAGATAAAGAAAGCCAAGTTCCAGAGAAACCAACACCCACAGGAACAGGCACAAACCACCAAGAGGACCCCAAGGCAGTGCCAACCGCAGCAGAGGAACCAGCACCACCGACTAGGACGGCAACAGCTGAGGAAGTCCACCAACCCAAGGATTGCCCTAAGGATGGAGCACCACCAAGAGCCCCATCAGAGGAGTCCCCGGAGGGAACGGCCCCAACGCCAGAAGCAGAGGAAAAGGGAGTGGAGACGGAGACAGATGACTTTGCAAAGGTGAAGAAAGAGAAGGAGAAGAAGAAAAAGGGGAAGATGTAGGGAAAACCCGAGGAAAGCAGCGAAGATGAGGACGACGGCACCCAGGAGTCATGGAGCCAAGTCCGGGCAGAGACGCTGCATCAAAAGGCCACGAAAGATAAAGAAGAAGAAAAAGAGAGTCGCACCAGCGCCAGACTGAAGGTGAACTAGCACTGCTCATCACAGCCCAGCCTCAAGCCAGAGACTTTGGAGGAAGGGACAACACCAGACGAGCCCCCCAGCGAGGGAACACCAATAAGAGGAAGTTGCCATGCAAAGAAGACTTCCTGGCCAGCAAGAAGGTGAACACAGCAGGCACCGAAGTAGAGGAGGAATAAATTGAAGTAATCCTGGTAAGCGACACAGAAATCAACGAAGCCAATGCTGAGATGGAGGACGAAGATGATGACAAGGACCTGGCGGAGATCAGGACGGTCCTCTAAGAAATCCATTGACAGCTTAGCATGGTGGCCCCCCCACCGGACGCAGCAGAGTGGACCCCAGAAGTCGAGACGGAAGTGTACGTCGAGGGCACCGAGGAAACCCCAGAAGGGGGAGAGCAGGACCAACAGGTGGTTCAGGTCCCCAAGTAGGCCTTCAACCCCAGTAGGTTCAGAACTGAGTACTGACCGATGGCACGGAGACAATGGCAATATCATTGTTCACACTAAACGTCAGAAGCGTGAAGGATCAGGTTCGGCGAGTTGGCACGTTGCGCTTCCTGGCCACACATAACTGAGATGTCTACTTTCTACAGGAATGCGGGATTCCGTACGCCTCGGCGTACAGCCAGCTCGAATGGCAGTGGACGCACAGGCCATCATTCTGGTCTGGAGGGAACAATTGCAACTCGTCTGGAGTGGCCATTCTAATCAAGGGACGGCAGTTCACCGTTGACAAGGTCACCGAGCAGGTTAAAGGCAGAGTGCTGGTCGTGGATGGCTCGTGGGATGGTGAGCCCGTTAGGCTCATCAATGTCTATGCTCCCCCTGAGAAGAATGAGCGACTCGAGATGTTCAGGGTGCTCAGGATGCTCAGGATGCAACTCGTGACCTCCAGAACCATTCTGATGGGTGGTGATTTCATTTGCATAGTAGAGCTGGATGGACGCAGTGGGTCTGGCTCTGCAGGGATGGATGTGACGTCCAGGCTGTTGGTGGAGATGATAGGTGAGGCATCCCTCGAAGACGTCATCGGGAGCATGGGGCCAAACACCAGGGGCCCGATTCACAGAACTAACTTAAGACAAAATCCTAAACTTACTACCATTATCGTATTCACAGAAGACACTTACTCATTTTGGTATTCACAGAAGACACTTACTCATTTCAGTATTCAAAGAAGTTAGGAGTCCTAACTTTAGGACTCCTAAATGCCTTCTGTGAATACCGAAATTCTTAAAGTTAGGATTTTTCGAAGTTTAGTAGTAGTAAAGTTAGGACTCCTAACTTTAGGACTCCTAAATGCCTTCTGTGAATACCGAAAGTCTTAAAATTAGGATATATCTCAATTTAGTAGTAGTAAAGTTAGGACTCCTAACTTTAGGACTCCTAAATGGCTTCCCCGCTGGCCCAGGATCGTGTAAGCTGAACTGCTCCATGCTGGAAAATGAGGAGTTAGTTGTGAACCTCAGAACCGTGTATGTAGAGTGGAGGGATATGAACGGCCTCTTTCACTCCGCCAGCGAGTGGTGGGAATGGGTGAAGAACAGGTTCCGGAGCTTCTTCCAGGATGCAAGCAGAGCTAATGCACGGGAAAAGAAGAGGATGTTCAAGAAACTGAAGAGCAAACTGCAGCAACTGGACGTACTCGAGCTCAGGGGATGGGACGTGGATGACGATCTGGAGGAAACCCGGAAAGGACTCGCAGAGCATTTCGGGGAAGAACACAGGAAAATCTTCTTCCGGACCAGAACTGAGAACCTCGAGAAGGATGAGAAATGCAACTCGATCTTCTTCAAGACACTTCACTCGACCCACACACCGCTGGTGGAGCTTCGGGACTCGGAGGGCAACCTCCAAAGTGAGAAGGAGGAAGTCATGAAGGTCGTAACCGACTTTTACTGCAAACTCTGCTCACCGAATGTGTCAGAGAGAGCCCAGGCGGATAGTTTCCTCGAGGGCATCTCAAAGACACGGAGTCCGGAAGAGAGACAGGGCCTGAACACACCCTTCACATTGGAAGAACTGCACTTGGCTGCCACAACCTCTAGGAGGGGCAAGATACTCGGGAATGACGGTCTCCCAGTCGAACTTTATGTCAAACTGTGGGATCTGATCGGGCCAGACTTGCTTGACCTCTACGAGGAGGTGGTGGGCAAGGGTAGTTTACCACAATCCCTGCGGGAAGGTATGATAACATTCTTGTACAAACAGAAAGGAGAGAGAGAGAAGACCTCAAAAACTGGAGGCCCATCTCTCTCCTCAATGTGGACTGCAAGATTCTCACATCGGTAATGGCCAACCACCTAAAGAGAGTGATAGTGAAGATAGTTCACCCTGACCAGTCCTGTGGGATACCGGGTCGGCAAAAAGGCGTTCAACCGCGTTTCCCATGAGTTCATGGACTGGAAAATCAGAGCACTGGGTGAGGCAGGGCTGCCCGCTCTCCCCTCTTCTGTTCATCTGCGTGATCGAACTCCTCGCCCAACACATCCGAAAGAACAGGAACATCAGAGGAGTGAAGGCACCAGGAAGTGGAGGATGAGGAGAAGTGAAGTGCTCTCTCTACATGGACGACGTCTCATTATTCTGCGCGGACAGACCATCAGTGAAAGAGCTGGAGAGGCTTGTATCGAGTTTGGGAAAGCATCAGGAGCAAAGATCAACAGCGCCAAGTCAGAAACCCTGCTCTTCGGACACTGGACCCCCACCCGAGACCCACTGCGATTCCCCATCAAGCAGGATTTCCTGAAGATCCTTGGAGTCTGGTTCGGCAGAGAAGGTGCAGCAGAGAAGACCTGGGAGGAAAGACTGGCAAAGACGTGGCAGAAGCTGGGAGTCTGGAGCCTCCAGAAGCTGACGATCGAAGGGAAGTCTTTTGTCCTGAGGAACGAGACCCTGCCAGTGCTCCAGTACGCCGCTCAAGTGTGGCCAGTGCAGACCAGAACGGCCAAGGCCATCACGAGAATGATCTTCTACTTCATCTGGAGCTCGGAGATGGACAGAGTGAAAAGGGCGGTGATGTTCAAGACCCCGACAAGGGAGGCAAAGGAGTGCCGGACATCACCACCATCCTGAGGGGGATCTTCGTGTGCAACTGCGTGAGGAACACCCTGAGGACTGAAGATGAGAGCCACGTTGGCTTTCTGATGTTACGCTTCTTCCTGCTGCCAACGTGGAGACACCTCGGATGGGAAGAGTGGGTGAGCGACGTCCCCAACAACTGGGAGACCCCGTGGTTATACAAAGAAGTGGAGACGTTTGTTAAGGAATTTGGCCTGGAGGCAGCTCGCCCCGCCACATGGACTTCCAAGCTTGTCCAGCGACAGATACGTGCAAGGGACATTAACGAGCCAATCGGCACCCTCCCCTCAGCCACAGTAGACCACGTGTGGGGAAACGTCGCATCCAAGCACCTGACAAACCAGCACAAGGACATCGCCTGGATAGTTATCCAAGGAGGACTTCCCTTGAGAGCCTTCATGCACACAAGAGGACTCAACCGATACAAGCCCTGCCTAAGAGGGTGCACCGTGGATGAGACAACATACCATCTCTTCTGGGAGTGCACGTACGCACAGGACCTGCTGAAGGCCCTAGGCACGGAGGTTGGGGCCTGGATACCTACGACCTGCATCACTGCTGACTCTGTGATGTATGGACTGTTCCCAGGCACACATGCACTAGGTGACCTCCAGGGCTGCTGGAGGCTCCTGTGCTGTTTCAACAATATTCTTTTGTTTTCCAGAAACCGCCTTGATAGTAGGGAGAAAGTAGACATCGACCCTGGTGTGCCGTAAGATGATCCACAGCCTCCTGGGCGACTACGCACCACTGGACGGATCAGATGAGGACAGCGACGATGAAACCTGAGGACCCGATGGGGGGTACCCCAGAGAGCTCAGGAGACGGCAGCATCCCCAAAGGGGTCACCCTGCCCTCACACGGGGGGAGGCCCTGGAAGGGCCACGAACCAGTCTTTTGTCTATTCTTTTCCTTTAATCCAGGTACTTGTTGGGGACAGGAGAGAGGAGAAGGCGGATGAAGACAGGTGGAGTAAATGTAACAATTTACGGTATGTATTTGAATAACGTGCCCTTTTCCCTTCACAGGTTAAAGGTCAATGGGATAGCTTGCGCACTTGTTGCCAAGTTTGTTACCAACGACTGACGAATATAAAGGGTGTTATGGAAGGTGACGATTGATGTATATGAACCAGAAATGACGCCCTCACAAGTAAAAAAAAAAAATGTCTTGTGGTGCTGATGATTGTACACACATCATATTTTATGAAAGGTCTCCTGGTGATACGGAGATCTTATTATTCAGTATACAAATAGTAAGTTGTGCTATTGATGGACTAGTATTATCTGGAATTGTAAGGTTTTATCACAGTAAATTGTTAATGTGCATTAGTGATTTAAATGATCTTACACGAAACAGGAATCCAGTAAAATGTCTGCGTTTGTCTGAAAATGAAATGTGCTTACATTTCCCATGATCCCCCGAGCTCTGCTCGCAGTCGCTTCTCGTACTAATAGAAGGAGTGACAATGTCACCCCTCGGAGGGCCTCTGTTGGCCGTCAGTGGCATTGCAGTCTTTAGTCTCCATTGAAATCGAGTAGGGACTATGAAAACAAGCACTGGTAAATCCAATTAACCCATAATGGATTGCAAGCACCGAAACGCCAGCAGAGTAAAAAACACGTCATTAATTATTGGGCATTCGTTTTATGTTTATCCTGTAAAGTGTATCTATTTAATAACCATATTTAGTGTGAAAAGTCAAAATATTACACGTTGTCCACTTGCTAGTCTAATACTGACTGCACGCTTTATATGACCTGTTATGTTTAAGTGGGTTTGTTACTAATTGCACCTTTAGGTTTCTCTCATACACGTTCCCTTGAAACTCTTTTCTTATGCCTAAAATGTCTTCACCAGTAGCGAATCCCTTATCTAGCACGGTAGGGGTATCTATTCTTGGTCCACTGGACAAATATTTTTCTAAAGTGAAGAGCGAGGTCGATAGAGAGATCACGCTTGCAGAGAAGCGAGCTGGGCGCCGTCTCTCTATTGAGCTCTTAAAAAAAAGACCACTTCTTGCTCCTCAGAGGGTTGACATATGTACTTCATCAGATCTAACCATACACAAAGAATCTGATGCTGAGTTATTTAGCACAGATAATATTCCGCCTATATTTCAAAATAACCATCCTGCCCTAGATGATATTATAGTCATCCCTGATCTTAATACTTTTGAGTCAATTCAAACACCTAATCAGCCAATTGACTTAAGTACTCCTTTACCTAATGATGTGGTACCCCTTCATGATATAAATGTACCTTCCCCTGTGTTTACACCCTTAGGACCTGACCCTCACCCGATCATTGTACTTGATAAAAAGTCATAAAACATTCTACTAAGGGATTCAATAGCGTTTCTTGCTCACCACCAAGAAAGAGGAGAAGGAAGGGAGGAAATAAAAAGGGGAATAGACTTCTCATTAGTCATATGTACTCTCCACATAAGATAACCAAAGAAGCAGGGAATGTGGACTCAATAGGGCATTTGACTGCTAATTCGATATTTGCTCCTAATTACAAAGGGCTATTAAAGGATATTGATTGCCTCATAAAAGCTCTAATACCCCCACTTACCGAAAGAGTTAAAAGGTTAGGAGAGAAAATGGATCAGATTCTGCTAGAGCAAAAGTCAGCAGCCTGGTATAAACCTAGTAACCAAAGTAAAATGCATCCGGTAGTAAAACAGCCTACTAGTAATCCACCCAGGCAACAAACTGCCACTCCTACACTAAATAATATGCCTGTCGTAGTAAAACCAAATGAATTGGTGGGCATTAAAACTCCTATAGCTATTGAGAATATAAATAAAGAAAAACCCCATACAGGCATATCAAAAAGAGGCCACACTATAAACGAACCCCCTAGTAAGCCCACCCAAACAACTAGAACAAAAATTAGAAATGTTGCAGATCTGCCCCCGGAATCATCAAATGATGTTATTATTCTTACAGGAGTCCCGGTCATGCCAGTTGGAAACACAGAACATAATTCCAGTCTTAAAAATAAAGTTATTCACTGGCTGCGAAAAAATAGACCACTTCCTTTGCACTTAAATGGAGATATAGTTTCAGTTAGGCGATGTAATTGGGTGGGATTACGACCAAAGGATATTGAAGGGGATGTGATCATCGTTAATTTTAAAGATCATAGACTGGTCACATATATCAGTGACTGGTTTCCAGGGAGATGTGAGGGAGGCATCTCTACGCGCAATTTGAGCTATTTCTATCCGGAAGCTCTAATGATGCCCCCAAATAATAATCCACCAATGCTGATCACAAATCATCCCTCAAAAAAACGGAGATTTGATGTACTATGTAGACCAAATCCAATCCCGAATCCGGTCCATAGACAATATAACGGAAATGACTCCCCTTTTTTCCAACCCATGCCTACTCCTCATCTCCCTAAGATGCACCGACCTAATGTACCACATAGATCGAATTTAATCATGAATCCGGCTGCCCATAGTTTTCACAGTAGGAATAACATCCCTTGCTTCTCACCTATGTATCCAAACCAACCATTGTTTAATAACAATAACTTCTACACCAATAATCCCAGGGAAAACTTTTATACCAATAATCCCAGGGAAAACTGGGATATACCACTATCAAATTTATTCCATCCCTTCTCTGGATTGGATGAGAATGAATGACTCAATGTTACAGGTTTGAGGGAGAAATTGTCCGGTGGGTACCTGATGAATGCTGAAACGATAATAGAAGATGCCCCAAAAGTGTGTAGCAATGGTAATAGTGATGATTCTGGTTAAGTCGAAGTTGCCAGTACACTTGAGGAGCTTAGGGTGAATGAAAATCACCATGAAACCGATAAAGGTAACAACATCTTGGGGATGGGCCTTTCAGAAATAACCAAAGACAGAGAGCGATGTGCTAGTGGTGGATTAGATGAAATCTCTCGAAAAAAATGGTCCATTACATTCTGGAATATAGCTGGCCTTTGGGCTAAGTTAGAGAATCCTGCTTGGAAGCTTTTTACTGAATATTGTGACGTAATATGCCTCCAAGAAACATGGACAAAGGGGGAACATCATTTGAGTGGTTTTATAACAGTCTCTATCCCCTGCTGTAGCCTCGGTACATGGAAGAGCGAAAGGGGGTTCATGTATGTATATCTCAAATCGCTTAAATTGTAAAAAACTACAGCTCTATTCCCACACATGCTTTTTTCACATTGTTGGGGTTCACTTTAGTAGTTCTGTTTCTTCCTTAATAGTTAATTTTTACAACAACATTCCTTCTGCAAATATAGTGTTGGTACTTCAAACCCTGAATAACAAGTTAAATAGTATCATCAATGGTTCTAATAGACTGTTTACGGTAATATGGGGCGGGGATTTTAACTGTTCTCTATGTTTCAGATCTGGAACAGGAAATTGTGGCCTATCGATAGAAAGGGATACCAACATATCTCATTTTGAGCATTCAACATTGGGGAACGCATTAAATTATATTTTGTTTACCTATAGCTTAAGGTTTGCAAATGAATTATGCCATAACAAAACTCCATTCACTGCAACCTTTAATGGCAGAGGATTGATGTCGACTATTGACTATATCCTCATTTCTACATGCTACCAGGATTGTATTGTTAATTACAATGTCCTGGATGTCCCTCTCAGCGACCATTTCCCGGTAAGGATAGAACTATTGGATGTATGTTTAACTGTGCACAAAAGAGCAGAGGTTTTTTCTGTTGATGTTGATATAAACAGACAAAATGGATATGCCCTCAAATGGACTAGGGTGGTCCCTGAGGTATTCCTCAGTAAACTTGTTAATGCTTGTAGTATAAACTTCGACGAATGTCTAGACCCGGAAACAAAGGACTCTGAAATAATACCTCATTTCATAGAGATTATTGCCAACATAAAAAAGGGTCTATGGGTCGATGCTAAAGCTAACAAGTTTAAAGCGAGAAACAAAGGTTGTTTCACACCGGCAAGTAGCAAAGCTCATAAATTGCTAAAATTGGCCCTGCAGCAGCAAGTGAGAAATCAATCCCTGATAAGGATTTTACGTAAGGAGAACAAAACAGCACTTAAAACCCAAAAGGAGTTTTTAAAAAATAAAGCATGGTCTGCCATTTTGGAAGCCTCAGAACTAAAGGAGATGACTGCTTTTTGGAAAGCAGCAATGCTCCTTTTTTTAAAGATAGTTCAAAGGCCCGTATGGAGATAGCTGTAAGTGAGGAAGATTGGGTTAAGCATTTTGAAACTCTTTACAAACCAGTAGTATCCACCATCGATTTAATAAAAGAACTTATGGTTAAGGAGAAGTATGTAGAAGGCCATCAACTTAACTTCCTACTTGATGAGGTAATTAAGGGTATCAAGTCTAGTCTTGGGGGCAAGGCACCAGGGCCCGACGGTGTCCCAATAGACATCTTTAAAAAGAACATCGATCTTTGGCCTCCGATACTTACCAGGATCTTTAATGCCACCAGTTCCAAAGGATTACTTGATACATGGTATAAATCGATCATTATTCCAATATTTAAAAAAGGAGATAGATCTAGTTGCGCCATATCACTACTCGACTCTACCATAAAAATTATTGGGAGAGTCATTTTAGACAGACTCCGGAAATGGGCAGTGGAACACCATATCATAAGTGATCTCCAATATGGGTTCCGAGAAGGAGTTGGCACAACTGAGCAAGTACTTAATCTATCAATCCTGATTGAGAAATATACCACGGCTAAGGGAGGTAGACTTTATCTAACATTTTTAGACCTGACTTCAGCATTTGATTTTGTAAACCATGGTAAATTATGGACAATCCTAACTAGTCTGGGAGTAGAAGCTAACATCATCAGCTTTTTAAGAGAACTATACAATGGGGCTGGTGCAATGGTCAGATTTGGCTTAAATGGCGAGTGCACAAGGGAATTTAGAGTGGGAAGGGGCATGAGGCAGGGGTGCGTCCTTCCCCCTTTATTATTTTCTATTTACATTAACAACTTAGAGGACTCACTCTTAAAGGAATGTAATGACATGCCAAGTGCCTTGACCCGCCGGTTACCTGCACTTATTTATGCAGATGATACAGTGCTTATGAACAGAACCCCTTTAGCTATGCAGGTCATGATTTCGTCTTTTAGTGGTTTTATGGATAAACTCGAATTACAAATTAACTGTACCAAGACATTTGTGATGAATTGTGGCGGAAATGTTCGACAAAAGAAGAAAACAATGTTTATTGGATCAACCCCACTACAGCATACCACGACTTTTTCATATTTGGGGATTCTTTTTGATCATACTGGGAACTGGAACAGGGCAATACAGGCCAGGAATTTACTATTCTCCAAAGCCATAATGGCCCTCAAGTCCTTTAGCAAAAAGATGGTCTTGGGTCTGCTGTATGTGGGTAGGGAGGAGGTTCCAGGTCTTGACGGTGAGGTAGGAGAAGGATCTGCCTCCGGAGGTCATTCGTTGGATGCGGGGGACAGCGGCGAGGGCGAGGCTGGCAGAGCGGAGCTGGCAGGTGGGGGTGTGGAAGCTGAGTCTCCTGTTATAGGTAGGCTGGTCTGACGTTGTGGAGTGCTTTGTGTGCATGGGTGAGGAGCTTGTAGGTGATCCTCTTGTCGACGGGGAGCCAGTGTAGGTCTCTGAGGTGGGGGGGTGAAGTGGCTGCGGCGGGGAACGTTGACGATCAGTCGGGCCGAGGCGTTTTGATTGAGTCGTAGTAGTCGTAGGTGTTTGGCTGGGATTCCTGCATAGAGTGCGTTGCAGTAGTTCAGTCTGCTGCTGACGGAGCCTGTGTCACCGTTCTTCTTGTTTCAGTCGGGATCCACTTGTAGATAATGCAGAGCAAGCGGAGGTTGTTGTAGCAGGAGGAGGAGACGGGGTTGACCTGCTTAGACATGGAGAGGGAGGAGTTGAGGATGAATCCTAGATTGCGTGCATGGTTGGTGGGTGTTGGTGCTGTTCCCAGTGTGGTTGGCCACCTGGAGTTGTCCCAGGCTGAGGGGGTGGGTCCGATGATGAGGACCTCCGTCTTGCCGAGTTCAGCTTTAGACAGCTGCTCCTCATCCAATCGGTGACGGCCTTCATTCCCTCGTGGAGGTTGGTTTTGGCGGTGTGTGGGTCCTTGGTGAGGGAGAGGATGAGCAGGGTGTCATCAGCGTAGGAGATAATGTTGACGTTGTGATGGCTGACCACTTGTGCAAGAGGGGCCATGTAGACGTTGAACAGCGTCGGGCTGAGGGATGAACCCTGGGGGACACCGCAGATGATGTCGGTGGCTTCAGATCGGAAGGGTGGGAGGCGGACGCTCTGGGTTCTGCCGGAGAGGAGGGACATGGTCCAGTTAAGAGCCTTCTCTTGGAATCCGGCTTCTAGGAGGCGTGTCTTTAGAGTGCGAAAGCAGACCATGTCGAAGGATGAGGGCTGATGTTTCGCCGTTGTGTAGTTGGCGCCTGATGTCGTCTGTGGCGGTGATGAGGGCTGTCTCGGTGCTGTGGTTTCGTCTGAATCCGGACTGGGACGGGTCCAAGATGTTGTTGTCTTCGAGGTGGCGGGCCAGTTGCATGTTGATGATTTTCTCGATGACCTTTGCCGGGAACGGGAGCAGGGAGATGGGCCGGAAGTTCTTGAGGTCCTTGGGGTCCGCTTTGGGCTTCTTGAGGAGGGCGTTGATTTCGGCGTGTTTCCAGCTTTCCGGGAATGTCGATGTTTCGAAGGAGATATTGATGACCTTCCGTATTTGGGGTGCAATGGCTCCGTCTGCTTTGTTGAATACGTGGTGTGGGCACGGGTCAGACGGAGATCCTGAGTGGATGGAGTTCATGACCTTACGTGTCTCGTCGTCGTTGGACCAGGAGGTCAGGCGGTTGGCGCTGGTGGTGTTCACAGGGGAGGTGGAGTCTGGCGTAGTCGGGCGGTCGTGGTGTTGAAGCTGTCGTGGATGTCAGCGATCTTGCGGTGTAAGAAGATGGCTAGTGAGTCGCACAGTTCTTGTGAGGGCGGGATGTAGTTGGCGTTGGGGCTGGGGTTGGAGAGTTCCTTTACAATGCTGAAGAGCTCTTTGCTGTTGTGTGCGTTGTTATCCAAGAGGTCTTTGAAGGAGGATCTCTTGGCTAATCTGATGAGGTGGTGGTGTCTGCGGGTGGCGTCCTTGTGGGCTGCGTGGTTGTCCGGTGTGCGTTTGTGGAGCCATGTTTTCTCCAGTTTCCGGCATGCACGTTTAGAGGTCTGGAGCTCGTCGGTGAACCAGATGGCACTCTTGTTGGCGTGGCTGTTAGAGGGTTTCTGGAGCGGGGCGAGGGTGTTGGCACAGTCGTCGATCCACTGTCTGAGGTTTCAGGCTACGGCGTCTGGGTTGGTGGGGTCGGTGGGTGGGTTCTTGGTGAGGGAGGTGCTCAGTTGGTCTTCGGTGACTTTTCTCCAGCAGCAGCGAGGCAGCTGTTGTGTGCGGTGGTGCATGGTTGGTTACTTGAAGGTGAAATGGATGCAACGGTGGTCGGTCCAGTGGAGTTCGGTGGTGTGGTCGAAGGCGACGTGGGAGCCTGTGGAGAAGATGGGATCCAGCGTGTGGCCGGCGGCGTGGGTGGGTGCAGTGACGAGTTGTCTGAGGCCTAGGTTGGTGAGTTTGTTGATCAGGGTGGCGGAGTTGGCGTTGTTGTTCTCGAGGTGGAAGTTCAGGTCCCCGAGGAGGGTGTAGTCCGTGGAGGCGAGTGCGTGGGTGCTGGCGAGGTCGGCGATGGAGTCAACGAACTGAGCCCAGGGTCCGAAGGGGGCTGTAGATGAGTGTTCCTCTGAGGGTGGTGTTGGGGTCGGTGTGGATCCGGAAGTGCAAGTGTTCGGCGTTGTTGAGGGTGTCGCCTGCATGGGTGGCGACCTTGAGGGTGGACTTGTGGACGATGGCTATTCCTTCTCCGATTCTGTTTGCTGGATCCCTGCTTGTGATCTTGTAGCCGTCCGGGATGGCTATGGCGATGTCGGACGCCGAGGAGTTGTTCCACCTGGTCTCGGTCAGGAAGGCCACATCTAGGGCGGATGTGTTGAGCAGATCCCAGAGCTCGACGGCGTGTTTGCGTGCGGAGCGGGTGTTGAGGAGTATGCAGCGGAGGCGGTTGGTTCCAGTCCTTGGAGGTTTCGTGGTTCTGTCGCAGGTGAAGCTGCAGGTGTGGCAGGAGAAGGGTCCGTGGGTCCATTTCGGGGCGGCCAGGAAGCAGGTGTGTTTTCAGCCGGCGTTGAGTGCGTGGAGGGTGCTGGCGTCGGTACAAAGACAAAATATCGATTTTTAAATATCGATATACAAAAATATCGAAGTTTAAATATCGATATACAAAAATATCGAAGGTAAGTAATATCGACAGTCTAAATATCGATATTGGTATGATATCAGTAATATCGAAGTTGTAAATATCGATGTCAATAATATCGAAATTAATAACTTTGATGTTACTAATATCAATTTTTAAATAAATTTAGTGTATATTATATTGTATTTATTATGTTTTATTATTTATTTTTAATGTAATTTAATTAAATATTGTCTTTTACTACTGTAGAGGGTTGTGGGTTTATAGGGGAATAGGGTGGGAAGTAATTTAATTATGTTAAATTAATTATTAATTAGTAGGAATTTTTAATTAATTAATTGAGAATTAATTTTTAATTATTTTTAATTAATTGATTAATTGATAAATATGTTCTGTAGCGGGTTATGGGTTTATAGGGGAATAGGGTGGGAAGTAATGTAATAATAATTAATTAATTGATTTATGTTTGTACATATTTTAATTAATAATTAATTGATAATTAATTTCTATTAATTAGTTAATTAATTATTATAATTTTTTACATATTTATAATTATTAATTCATTGGTAATTAATTAATATTAATTATTTAATTACATTAATTATAGTAATTTTTTTATATATAATCTATTGTTATTCTTAATTAATTAATTGGGCAAAATAATATTAATTATTAAATTAAATTAATTACAGCAAATGTGCTAATATATTTACTTTATTGTTTTCAGTTCATGGGTAAAGGGGTATTTTTAGGGTTCAGGGTCAGTTTTCAGTTTTTGGGTAAAGGGGTATTTTTAGGGTTCAGGGTCAGTTTTCAGTTTTTGGGTAAAGGGGTATTTTTAGGGTTCTGGGTCAGTTTTCAGTTTTTGGGTAAAGGGGTATTTTTAGGGTTCAGGGTCAGTTTTCAGTTCATGGGTAAAGGGGTATTTTTAGGGTTCAGGGTCAGTTTTCAGTTTTTGGGTAAAGGGGTATTTTTAGGGTTTAGGGTCAGTTTTCAGTTTTTGGGTAAAGGGGTATTTTTAGGGTTCAGGGTCAGTTTTCAGTTTTTGGGTAAAGGGGTATTTTTAGGGTTTAGGGTCAGTTTTCAGTTTTTGGGTAAAGGGGTATTTTTAGGGTTCAGGGTCAGTTTTCAGTTTTTGGGTAAAGGGCTATTTTTAGGGTTCAGGGTCAGTTTTCAGTATTTGGGTAAAGGGGTATTTTTAGGGTTCTGGGTCAGTTTTGGGTTTTTGGGGTACAGGGATATTTTTAGGGTTCAGGGTCAGTTTTGGGTTTTTGGGGTACAGGCGTACAGGGTAAAAACAAAAAAATATTACATTAAATCAAATAAATTAGATGAAAAAAATTAAAATTACTTTACATTCTTAAGTGTTTTATTTATTTTAAATGTATATGTATTAGTTTTAAATTTGTTTTAATATTTTTATTTAATAGTTGTAAAATTATATGTATTTAAATATTATTTTTACATTATTATTAATACATTTAAAAAAACGATATTTTTGATTCCGATATTTTTGTACTTCGATATTATTTTTTCGATATTTTTGTACTTACCTTAATGAAGATAGGATTCCGATATTTTTGCTGTCGATATTTTTGCTCCGATATTTTTGCATGTCGATATTCTGTCTGTCGATATTATGTCAGACATTCGCTGGCGTCATAGTGGATTCTGGTGTCGTGGCGTTCGCGGTATCCAGGGGTTCTGGTGCTTGACGCGGTACAGGCACGGATGGGCGTGGCCCGCCAGCGGCGCGCCCGCTTCTCGGCCTGCATATGAAGTAGCTTGGGTGGGAGGAGCAGCTGGGAGGCGGGAGCGGGAAGGCGAATGGGTGTGCAGGCGGGTGCAGGGCCGCAGGGATGCAGCCGCGGGAAAGGGTCAGATTGGGAGCGGGGGGGGCGGGGGAACTGGTGCACAGGGCAGAGGGGAGAGAAAAATGCAGGAAACAAGGAGGCAGGAATCAGGCAGTCAGGTGACGCGCAGCAGCGTGGGGGCGACCTGCCTGCAAGCAGGGTCAAATGTCACAAAAAAGCGCAGAAAGGTCACAAAAAAACGGGGGGAAACAAGTAGCACAGACTCACAAAGGTCACAAAAAAGGGAAGAAAAGGTCACAAAAAACGGGGGGAAACGAGTGGCACAGACTCAGAAAGGTCACAAGAAAGGGCAGAAAGGTCACAAAAAAACAGGGGAAACGAGTGGCACAGAGGCATAAAGGTCACAAGAAAGGGCAGAAAAGGTCACCGAAAATGAGGGGAAACGAGTGGCACAGAGGCTGAAAGGGCAGAAAGGTCACAAAAAACAGAAGGAAACGAGTGGCACAGAGGCAGAAAGGTCACAAGAAGGGGCAGAAAAGGTCACAAAAAACTGGGGGAAACGAGTGGCACAGAGACACAAAGGTCCCAAGAAATGGTAGAAAGGTCACAAAAAACGGGGGGAAACGAGTGGTACAGAGAGCACAAAGGGGAGTAGAGGCAAGAAAAACGAGTACAATCAGGGAAGCAGAGCACAAGAAAAATGAGTGCAATCGGGGGAGCAGAAGGCACGAAAAACGGGTACAGTCAGGTTAGCAGAGGTAAGAAAAACAAGCGCAATCAGGGGAGCAGAAGGCAAGAAAAACGAGCACAAATCAGGGGAGCAGAAGGCAAGAAAAACGAGTGCAATCAGGGGAGCAGAAGACAAGAAAAATGGATACAATTAGGGGAGCAGACCTACCAGCAAGGGTCAAGGTCTCAGTCGAGGACCGGCACCACCTGGATGGTCAGATCAGAAAGAAAGGGAAAACGCCATGGTTTCCAAGACTCGGGTCTCCTCAGGCAGCGATCGCGTCCAAAGCGAGATTCCAATCCTTCATTCCGACCAGTCCTTCGGGCATCCGAGTCGCCGATGAGCCCCACATGTCGGACGCCAATTTGTGGTGGGCCTCAGCCAGGCCTACCAGTGCTAGGGGTTCGCCCTTCTCTGCACAAGTCCTCAAACCAATAGAATAGAAGTTGGCACAGAAACTGGAATAGAAAATACAAAGGGGCATATTACCAAGGGCCTTATCGCCGCTTTAGCGGGAATTTTTCCCGCTAAAGCGGCGATCATTTTATCGCCCTATTACCTAGCTGTCGCTAACACCAGTTAACGACAGCTAGTAGGAGATAGCGATCATCTTGGGGCCCACTTTGCATGTCAGCGATATTTATCACTAACGAAATGCAAAGTGGGCGTGCCAAGATGTTAGCAACTGTAAACAGTCGCTAACATCGCTATCTCCTATTACCTACAAAGGCGTACTAAGCGCGAATATCTCCAAAAGCTAACGCCTGCCCAGAGCAGTTCTTAGCCATGTTATCCAACGGTAGGTGGATAACATGGTTAAGAGCATTAGCCCGGTAATGCATGAATGTCGTTGACTTTTCAGCGATATTCATGCATTACCGCCGATTTTTATCGCTTTTGAGATAAACCTTGATAATAGCAAGGTTTATCTGCGATAAAAATCGGCGGAGCTCGGCGATAATAATATTGCCGCTAACCGTGTTAAGCGATAAATATCGCGATATCGCGAGAAATATCGCTTAGTCTTGGAAATATGCCCCACAGTTTATTATCCTCATGAGGTGGAACCACATTCACACAGCACCCTTCGGTAAGGGATCACTGACATAATATCGACTACAAAAATATAGGCATTTAAAATATCGACTACAAAATATCGACTACAAAAATATCGAAATCCTATCTACAAACACGTAAGTACAAAAATATTGAATCAAAAATATCGTTTAAAAATATGTACTTTGTAAAAATATGGAATTTATTAAAATTAATGTAAAATTAAAAAAATATTAAAAATAAATAACTAAAATATACTTAAAAATGCTTAAATAACCTTAAACTTATTAAATAATTAATTTAAGTTATGAAAAAACAAGTATTATTTGTTAAAACATATATATATATTAACTTAATATTATTAAAAAATATACAATATTATTACCGTAGCATAGCAAGAGTGTTAAAATTACTATTCCCACTCCAATGAGTGCAACAGCAGGGAAAGCGTTGGATAGCGCAGGGGTAAAAATTACTATTCCCACTCCAGTGAGTGCAACAGTAGGGAAAGCGTTGGATAGCGTAGGGGTAGAAATTACTATTCCCACTCCAGTGAGTGCAACAGTAGGGAAAGCGTTGGATAGCGTAGAGGTAAAAATTACTATTCCCACTTCAGTGAGTGCAACAGTAGGGAAAGAGTTGTATAGCGTAGGGGTAAAAATTACTATTTTAGAAGTAGTGCGTAGCACCATCCTCAGTAGGTTAGACTACTGTAACGCACTACTTCTAGGAGCCCCAAAGGCTCTGATCCATAAATTACAGAGGATTCAAAATATGGCGGCCAAACTAGCCCTATCCCTACCTCGCTCGGCGTCTTCTGCGGGAGCTCTGGCAATCTTACACTGGCTGCCGGTCCAGCAGAGGATCTCCTATAAGGCTATGTGCCTGGTTTTTGGAGCACTGCATGGTCAAGGACCAATACCATTGCAAAATCTTTTTTCGTGGTATCAGGCTGCCAGACCTCTGAGATCCGCCTCAGCGTTCCTAGTGAAAGTCCCTAGAATAAACAGAGTGAGAATGGGCGGCCGCGCCTTCAGTTTCACGGCCGCCAAAATGTGGAACACTCTACCTCTAAAACTGAGGAGCAGTCAAAATTTGATTTTATTTAAAAAGGACCTTAAAACCTTTCTCTTTCCTAGAGCAGAATAATTTGTAGAATTGATGGTGGAACTGATCTCAGCGCCAGGATCCCCGCTGGGTGACAGCTGCGCTTAACAAGCATTAAAATACATACATACTATTCCCACTCCAAAGAGTGCAACAGTAGGGAAAGCATTGGATAGCGTAGGGGTAAAAATTACTATTCCTCCTCCAGTGAGTGCAACAGTAGGGAAAGTGTTGGATAGTGTAGGGGTAAAAATGAATATTCCCACTCCAGTGGGTGCAACAGTAGGGAGAGCGTTGGATAGCGTAGGGGTAAAAATGACTGTTCCGAATCCAAGGAGTGCAACAGTAGGGAAAGCGTTGGATAGCGTAGGGGTAAAAATTACTATTCCCCCTCCAAATAGTGCAACAGTAGGGAAAGCGTTGGATAGCGTAGGGGTTAAAATTACTATTCCCACTCCAAAGAGTCCAACAGTAGGGAAAGCGTTGGATAGCGTAGGGTTAAAAATTACTATTCCCACTCCAGTGGGTGCAACAGTAGGGAAAGCGTTGGATAGCGTAGAGGTAAAAATTACTATTCCCACTCCAGTGGGTGCAACAGTAGGGAAAGCGTTGGATAGCTTAGGGGTAAAAATTACGATTCCCACTCCAGTGAGTGAAACAGTGGGGAAAGCTTTGGAAAGCGTAGGGGTAAACATTACTATTCCCACTCCAAAGAGTGCAACAGTAGGGAAAGCGTTGGATAGCATAGGGGTAAAATTACTATTCCCACTCCAAAGAGTGCAACAGTAGGGAAAGCGTTTGATAGCGTAGGGGTAAGAATGACTATTCCCACTCCAGTGGGTGCAACAGTAGGGAAAGAGTTGGATAGCGTAGAGGTAAAAATTACTATTCCCACTCCAGTGGGTGCAACAGTAGGGAAAGCGTTGGATAGTGTAGGGGTAAAAATTACTATTCCCACTTCAGTGAGAGCAACAGTAGGGAAAGCGTTGGATAGCGTAGGGGAAAATTTACTATTCCCACTCCAAACAGTGCAACAGTAGGGAAAGCATTGGATAGCGTAGGGGTTAAAATTACTATTCCCACTCCAAAGAGTGCAACAGTAGGGAAAGCATTGGATAGCGTAGGGGTTAAAATTACTATTCCCATTTCAAAGAGTGCAACAGTAGGGAAAGCATTGGATAGCGTAGGGGTTAAAATTACTATTCCCATTTCAAAGAGTGCAACAGTAGGGAAAGCGTTGGATAGCGTAGGGTAAAAATTACTATTCCCACTCCAGAGAGTGCAACAGTAGAGAAAGTAAATACTTCATAAATTAATTTAAAAAATATAAATTAATATCTATAAAAAATATTTAAAAGTAATTACCAATTTAATATAATATAATAATTAATCAATTAAAATTACAAATTAAAATTAATTATTGGTTGGTTGGTTGATTGCTTTATTTCGATATGCATATATCATAAAAGCATTAATTATTACAATTAGTTACCTATTAATACAAATTAATTACAAATTAACAAATAAATAATTAACAATTAATTCTAATTAAATACAATTAAATAAATTGAATTTTTTAATTAATTATAAATAAATTACTTCCCGCCCTATTCCCCTATAAACCCACAACCCGCCACAGAAAATAAATTCGTAAAATTACCATAATTAGCAATTATTCAATTCAATAAAATGAATTGGCAATTAAAATTTAATTAATTACCCATAAAAAATTAATTAACAAATAATTCTAAAAAAAGACAATAAATAATTTTACATATTTAATTATTCATAAATAAATTACTTCCCATCCAATTCCCCCATAAACCCAGAACCCGCTACAGAAAATAAATTAGTAAAATTAACATAATTAGAAATTAATCAATTAATTAAATTTAATTGGCAATTAAAATTGAATTAATTACCAAATATAAATTAATTAACAATTAATTAAAAATGAATACTAATAAAAAAATTTACATATTTAATTAATTATAATTAAATTACTTCCCATCCTGTTCCCCTATAAACCAACAACCTGCTACAGAATTAAATTACGCAAAAATTAAAAAAACAAAATTCATTAATTAAAATAAATTATAACATAAATACACACTTTTCACAAATATAATAACATAAAAAACACTATAAAAAATTCGATATTATAAAAAATTCGATAATTTTAATAACCTATAATATATACTACGATATTTTAACTTTCTATATTTTTAACATTCGATATTACATTACTTACCTTAAAAACAATATTTTTGATGTCTATATTCTGTCCATTCGATATTTTGTCCATTCTATATTTAAAACTCAATATTATGTCCATTCGATATTTTTTACTCGAAATTGTGACTGTTTACCATTCGGTAATGTACGAAGTAGCACACTGAATGGAAGGAGCTTGGTCCTATTATAGTCACACAGTGGCTCAAATGAAGACGGTACAAGTACAAAATGCTGGCTTTGGGTACATATAAGGTCATACAGAAAATGCACAGTCAACAAGTGGGAGGAGCTAACAGTGGCTGTTTTTGGCAAACACATCCTGACAGTTACATCCTAGTGGCAGCTGCAAAGACAGCTGCTAGCTCAATTGAACATGTGCGAAGGTGGAAGATTGTAAATATATCTTGTCTCTAGGCAGATTTTAAAAGCAGAGAACAGCAAGGTAGGACAGAGCACATGGCGAGCACGTCGTAGCACATGGCAAAAAAAATGGCTGACAGCAATACAAAATGGATTCCACAAAATGGACAGGATAGTCTTTAAATACAGGATGGCTTCTGCTAATATTAACCCAATCGCTGCCAAATTACAACACCTGCTGGTCTGATATCCTCTGTAATTTCTTCATATACCTTAATGCATCTGACTACACATAGTTTGGTGCATTACTAGGATAAGATACCAACATGGTATTTTTCTTAGTTCTCCTACAGATGGTAAACGTGACTTCTCCTGGCGTGACAACCCTAGCGGAGGTATCCAAAGTCCTCACATCGGACACCCTTTTACATGAAATGAGGTATAGGAATATGGGTAGTTTTGCTGAGAGTTCCTTTCGTGACAAGCACTGGTTATCCTGCCAACTAAGGATTAGTCGTAAGACATCATTAACGTCCCATATGTCAGACTATCTGAGCTCCGAGGGGTTAGAGAGTCTGATACCCTTCATTAGTTTACAGACCTAAAGAGGTTTGTTATCAATAATGTTATGTCCGACTTATATGGCTGACCTAAAGGTATTGACTGTATGGTATGCCAGCCTTGACTGTGCTAATTCTGGCAAAAAATTGATTGTGAGTAACTTCTGCCCACCAGGGATCCAGATGTCTGTCCAAACATCAACTATTCCATCATCTCCAAGACGAGCAATATCTCTTGATGGTGCCTGAAGCCCACGCCTGCTGGATAAAGGTTTCAGCATCTGCTGAAAGTTGATTGTCTTTCCAGGGTCCCTGGAAATCTTCCATGCCATGAGGGAGAGGTGTCCCTGTAAGACCAGAGGGTACAGGCAACCCTGCAGGTCTCTGAGCACCAAGGGAATGAGGGCAGTTTTTTCGGTAGGTCCCATGATAGGTCCATCAGCGTTGGGAACCATGTCTGCGACTTCCAGATCAGTTTGACCAACACCAGAGATGGTGTCTGTCGTCTGACTTGAGTCGCTACCCTGGAAGTCATCATGAATGGTGGGAAGGCTTACAGAAGATCCTTTGCCCAGTCTTGGAGGAATGGTACAAAAGGGGGTGGTGATGGACGGAGCATCTGAATCAATCAAACACTCACACCCAGTCAAAAGATCTGGGTTTAATCCATCACTGTTCTTTAGCCCACTCTGCCACCCCAGTTCAGACATGGCTATATGCGTCCATCACCACCCCCTTTTGTACCGCTTTTGAGTAAGTGTAGCTGGGTATGCTCAGACGTGAGTCCCTTGCTCACTTTGCCACTGGATTCAAGCAAGCCGGGCTGAAGACAGCTGGAATGCCAGAAACCGGTCCTCAGAAGTTTGTTTCCGGTCCAAGGAAGACATGGCTTGGCAGTTCGGGCTGGACTGTTCCCATGAGGCACAGGGTCAGACTGATTTGCATATAGCCATGTCTGAACTGGAGTGGCAGAGTGGGCTAAAGAACGGTGATGGATTAAACCCAGATCTTTTGACTGGGTGTGAGTGTTTGATTGATTCAGATGCTCCGTCTATCACCACCCCCTTTTGTACCGCTTTTGGCCACCATAAGTGTGGCAGGGTATGCTCAGACGTGAGTCCCTTGCTCACTTTGCCACTGGATTCAAGCAAGCCGGGCTGTAGACGGCTGGAATGCCAGAAACCGGTCCTCGCAAGATTGTTTCCGGTCCAGGGAAGACATGGCTTGGCAGTTCGGGCTTGACTGTTCCCATGAGGCACATGGTCATACTGATTTGCATATAGCCATGTCTGAACTGGGGTGGCAGAGTGGGCTAAAGAACGGGGATGGATTAAACTCAGATCTTTTGACTGGGTGTGAGTGTTTGATTGATTCAGATGCTCCGTCCATCACCACCCCCTTTTGTACCACTTTTGGCCGCCATAAGTGTGGCAGGGTATGCTCAGACATGAGTCCCTTGCTCACTTTGCCACTGGATTCAAGCAAGCTGGGCTGAAGACGGCTGGAATGCCAGAAACCGGTCCCCGGAAGCTTGTTTCCGGTCCAGGGAAGACATGGCTTGGCAGTTCGGGCTGGACTGTTCCCATGAGGCACAGGGTCAGACTGATTTGCATATAGCCATGTCTGAACTGGGGTGGCAGAGTGGGCTAAAGAACGGTGATGGATTAAACCCAGATCTTTTGACTGGGTGTGAGTGTTTGATTGATTCAGATGCTCTGTCCATCACCACCCCCTTTTGTACCAGTCTTGGAGGAAGGCATCCACTGCTATGATTTCCAGATCCGGTCTCCAGCTCACATATTGTGGAAGTTGATGGTATAACCCTGATGCAAAAATGTCCAAATGGCAAGGACCCAATCTGTCCCTCAGTGCTAGGAAGATCTTGTGATCCAGATACCAGATGTTACTGTCCGAGTAGTTCCTGAAATTCCAGTCCGCCACCATATTCTGTACTCCTGTGAAGTACTCTGTCATCACCGAAATCTGATTCTATTGGCAGTAGTTCCAGAAATCCTTTGTCAAATTTGATAGTGTCTTTGTGGGAGTGCCCCCCCCCCAGTCGATTGATGTACTGGATCGCTGAGAAGTTGTCCATCCATAACAGAAGGCAACAGGACTCTGTCTCTGATAAGGGATTTGACCGCAAAGGATCGAGCAAGGAGTTCCAAGCAGTTGATGTGTATCTGCAGCTCCTCCTCTGACCATGATCCCCCCTTTGACACATCTCCACATCTGGCTCCCCAGCCGTCTGGCGTCTGACTTCATGAGTATGTCTGGTGTCGTCCAAAAGGTTGCTCTCCTGTTCCAAGCATCCAGTGGCCGATTCACCACTGGAGTTCTGTTCTGGCTTCTTCTGTCAGGGATATTAGTTCCAAAGAAGTTAATTCTCTTCATAGGTGTATCGTCTTCAGTCTCTGTAGAGCTCAGTATTGCAGGGGGCCGGGGATATTGATTGGCTACTATGGATGACAATAGAAGTCCTACAATGTGGGCCAATTGCCGCAGGGAGGTCCTGTCCCATCTTAGGACTTTTCTGAGTTCCTTCTGGATTATGGATACCTTTGAGGATGGTGGGTTCAGCGAAGCTAAAGTCAATTTAAAGAGAAACCCCAAGAAGGTCATCTGTTGTGCGGGTATCAGTTCGGACTTCCGCTTGTTAATGACGAAGCCTGGATCCTGAAGTGGCGCAATACTCATGTTCAGACTGTGTCTGAGTTGCATCGGAAACTGATCAATGAGTATGATGTTGCCCAGGTAAATATTCATTTGTACTTCTTTTGGGCAGAGGGTTGCTGCCACTGGCAGCAGTAACTAGGTGAAGCACCAAGGTTCCGATGAGGGGCTGAATGGGAGAGCCCAAAACTCATAAATGTGTCCCTTCCATTTGAATTGGCAGAATCTCCGGTGTGGTGGGTAAATGGTAACGGAAAGGAAGCAATCCTTAATATCCAGCCTGACTATCCAGTCCCCTGTAAGGAGAATATCCCTGAGCAGGTGGATACCCTTCACTTTTAAGTGGTGATATACCAGCCACTCGTTAAACTCTTTCAAGTTTATGATGGTGATGGGCCTGAAGCCCTTTTCTTTTTTCTCCACGAGGAATACGTTGATCAGAAACTGATCTGGGTGAAGTACTGACCTGTAAATGACACCTTTTTGCAGACGTTCTGCTACCTCAGAGTCTATTGGCTGCATGCCCTTGGTTGAGAAAACCAGTGATCCTGGACGTAGATCTTGAACAGGGGATTCGTAAAATTCTATGTGGAATCCTCTCACTGTTTGTTGAACCCAAGGGTCCTTTGTAATCTTCACCCAATTCTGTGCATACTTCAGACGTCTCCCCCATAGATCTTGAGGGGATGAAGGCATTATGCTTACCAGAGTTTCCTTCTGAGATGTCATTGGCTGCTCTGCCGGCTCAGTTGCTCTTTCTTCTTTCGGTACCTCTGCTGGGGTAGAAGGTCCCCTGACGGCCTTCATTCCAACCATTGTTTCTCTTGAACGTACCTCTAGAGGGACCTCAGTAGTATAGTCAGCCGGAGGAGCTGACTCTGTCTCTTTCTGGCCCCTGCAGACACCTTCCCGGAAATAATATGTTTTATGGAGGCTTGCACCTTGTCGAGGGCAGAGAAGGTTGTTCCAAAGTTATATAGCTCCTTGATGAAAGGGTTCCCGAATAGGTTACCTTGTGCTATCGCCCTTGCCCCAGACTTAGCCAGTTTCCCCAGCTTCGGGTCGATCTTAATGAGAAGAGATCTCCTTCTTTCCACCACCAGTGTGCAGTATGCGTTACCGAGCAAGCAGATAGCCCTCAGTGCCCAGCCAGCCACTATCTCTGTGGGCATAAGAACCCCTAATTGCTTAGAAAACTCTGCTATTGGAATGATTTGGGTGATAGGTCCAATTACATCTAAGAGTTTGTCCAGGCGGGCCCTCCAAGATCGATCAATGCCCTTCTTAGGGTCTCTCATATATTTACAAAAAATGGTGCATAGTTTATCGTCTATGTCAGAGGAGGCCGCTACCTTCGCTTTCAGTGACTGTCTTGGACACTCTCCTCCTGAGTCTCGCCCTGACATCCTTCTCCATAAGATGGTGGATTTCGCTGGCGACATACTCTGCAATTTTTTGGTCTGGGGTCCACTCGGCTGACCTAGGAGATACATGTCAGATGGGTCAAACATGTCTAAATGCCCGCTGTCCCCTTCTGGGGACTCAGAGGAATTATATCTGGGGCGCCATGGTCTGCACCATTTGTTTTCAAGTGTTTATGAAACTTCACCGAAGCAGTGTTTTGCAGAAAGGCATTATGCAAATATGGGGTACATTTTTTTGCGTGCCCGGGCCGATTTCTAACCTAATCTAACCCTGCATTAGGTCTCGCATTACTGAAAGTTTAAGCTATTGGCGTTGCATTATTATTTGCAATACCAATAGGTCAAACTTTCTATAATGCAAGACCTATTGCACTCCAAATGCTTGTCTTTACTGGCACTGCTCCACACACATCCTTGGCCATTGAGAAGAATGCCCAAAAAGAATTATGCAGTTCGAAATGAACACTCATCACTCCCATCACTTTTGTTGTCACATGTCAAGCTCATGCTTGCAGGGCGAGGATGCCCTTGTCCGTCCTCAGAAGCCATTCGTTCAGCCCTAACCTCTCCCGCCCCTCATAAAAACAAAGGGGGATATTCTCAAGAACATGTGATAATTATCGAATAATTAGCTTAACACAGCTCTTCACATCGCAGTCTATCACAGGAAAATAACACTGTTTTAACGTTGTATTCTCAACACGGCGGTACCATGCGATAGTCTCACGATAACGCGTCAAAAGTCTGTGATATGGTCACCGGGACGTCGATAAAAAAGTAAACCCCAACAAGGAAAAAGTTGCGCTGGGCCCAATTGCGATAAAAAAATCTGCGATAATCTTCCCCAGGCATGCGATTCACACACGTCAGGTGGGAAAAATTACTATAAAAGTAGGGAAAAAAACATACAAACAAAAGCCAAACAATAGCGAAGCACAATGGAGGAAGCAAGAGCAAGTACAGAGGACAACCAGAACCCCACAAGCCCCCCGGAGGACCAGCCTGGGACATCGGGGTCAGGGAAGGGCACGACAAATAGAGTAGGAAGAAGCGGTTCAGTCCGCAGAAAAACAGGATCCTGATAATAGAGGTGGTAGGACACCATCAACTACTGTTTGTCACCTCCACTGTGTCATTGGCAGCAAAAAATGGAATATGGCAGTCAATCGTGGACAAGGTGAAGGCAGTCAGAGTGCTGAAGAGGTCAATGGAAGAGGTCAAGAGGCGCTGGAATGATGTGAAGCTCAAAACCAAGCAGAAACTGGCCAACAACCGGAACGCAGCAATGCAGACTGGATGTGGGAGTCCAGCACCACAGGAGGAGCTGGACGAGAGGGAGGAAATGGTTTCCACAGCCATCAGTAGGGAGACAGTGGCAGGAGTAGGGGGACCGGACTCGGCTCAACATGACCGGGCACAACAGCACCAGGGCGAGTAACGACCAGGGACTATGGGGACGGGGGGAGATGAGCACAATGGCACACATGCACAATTAAGTAGCGCATATCTGCTGACAAACCATGAGCCAGACCACCAACTCCTACCAAGAGACCAATGTACCCAAGTATGCAACATCTCAGCACTATATAAGCACAGAAGTCAAAGGCACGTGCATGAAAGGGAGAATGGGCAGCAAAATCTGGGCGACTCCCCCAAAATGCAGCACACACACATTACATGCAGAGCACATCAACATTGAGTACAATGTGGTAAAAATCGTAACACGTCCACAACAGAACAGAGGACACAACTGCTGCCACTCGTGTGTAGAAACTGGCAAGTCACATTTGGCATTGTCGGGAAATGTGAGTTGGCAATATGCACTTTGGCTCCGATAAAGTGCCTATAACTTGGTGATAAATCCTTGAGAATATGCCCCAAAGAATCAAACATTTTTCAAAGGTAAATTTTATTTTCAGCTGCCCAGTGTTATTTTTCATCCTCCTCATTTTACTCACAAAAAGGTGGGAGGGCAACCCCCATTTCGGTTGATCCAGCGCTACTCCAAAAATAAACTCTGAAACCATTTCACTTATCCCTGAAACACCAGAACATACATTTACTCACCAGTGGGGCCCATATCACTGAGAGCTACTCACGCGCACTTTCTCATTAATTCTCTGGATCAGTGAATCTAATGGAGAGCTGCTGTATCATTTAGCGAGATGTCTAATTTTAGCTAAACGTTATACTATTTACATCTGCAGTTTAGAATTTTTACCATGGTTCTATCATCAGAAATATACATTTAGACATATCGCCATAGGGGTCGACGGGTCTGCTAGTATGAAATTAGGCATAGGTAGACTCAAGACCAGCTTAGTTTTCCATTTTATCTAATTTTATTCAAGCAGATTTAACATGTCTAAAACTTCTCTTCTTTATTTATTT
Source organism: Lissotriton vulgaris (assembly GCF_964263255.1). Taxonomy (NCBI): domain Eukaryota; kingdom Metazoa; phylum Chordata; class Amphibia; order Caudata; family Salamandridae; genus Lissotriton; species Lissotriton vulgaris. The sequence continues at coordinate 133,851 of NW_028242891.1, forward strand.
TTTTATTCTCAAAATGACATTTAAACGAAAATTTGGTTCAAAACAGTTAATATCATTTATTTTAGAAAAATATCAGAAATAAACATTAGAAATTAGGTTCAGAACGCAAGTTTTAGCAAAGATTGATAGTTCTCAAAGTCAATTTTCTCTCCTAACATCCCTAACTAGAATCCCTAATTAAAGTGCATTTGCTGAAAAAGATAAGTTAAAGTCCCCCCCTCCAAAAGTTCTTACGTGTCCAAGTCAATCAGCAGTCCGACAGCATGCCAGCAGGAAATTGAAGAAGCGTTTTTTACTTGACAAAATCAGCACTTTTTATACCTTTTTCACTAGCTCTATCTAAAAGAGTAACTTTCGGAGAAAAGTCAAGTCCTCATTGGTCAATTAGGGTCGGATGAGCATAACCTTGTCGATAAATTATATTTTTTCTTCCTGTCAGGTGTTTTTTTTGTAGTATCAGCCTTTGTTTCTGACAGTTCTTCTACTCTGTTAGGAACATCTCCAGAACTGGTACTTGGAATCTCATCCTTATCGTGAGTTACTTCCGCCTTTCCAGTATTTGGAATCTCGTCCCTGCCTTCAGAGTTTTCAAACTGTTCTTCTGAATTGTCTTGTTCAGCAGTTTTCTCTATGTTTTACTCTGTCTCTTCACCTGTCTCTTCTCTTACCAATTCTCGATCTTCAGATTGATCTTCAGGATATGGTACTTCAACAATCTCCCCTTCTCCTTCTGATGCAGAACTAGCCTCGGATACTTCCAGATGTCGGCGTACTTGTCGAGCTTCTGAATCTGGACCTTCCTCTGGCTCACCCTCTGAATCAGAATCAGTGGAACTTTCACCTTTGTCTGGATTTTCAGGTTCAGGTACTTTGATGGTATGGCTTGCATGAACCCACCTCTTCACTCCAGCACACTTAACTGCAGTTGTGCTAATTAAGATCACCTGACGTGGTTTCTGTCAATGAGGCGCCAAGCAATTTCTTCTACGGCGCACCTTGATTTGTACCCAATTTCCAGGTATTAAGTCATGAGCTGGTTTTTTCGTGTCTGAATCAATTCCACCTGATGGAACACAGAAGTTACCCCATCAGACAGGTTTTTGCAGTAATCCAGAATGATGTCATCACTATTGGTCAACAACATATCAACTGGTACATATGCCTGTCTCATCACCCTGCCCATCAGAATCTCGTGTGGACTCAATCCATTTTTCCTGTCAGGAATGCTTCTCAGAGTCATCAGAACAAGTGGCAAGGCATCTGGCCACTTCATTCCTGTTGCCAGACATATTTTTGCAATCCTGTTTTAATGGTTCAGTTTACCTGCTCAACTACTCCTGAAGCCTCAGGCCTGTAAGCACAATGTAGTCTCTGGCGTATATTCAGTGCTTCACATATCATCTGCATGAGTTCATTTTGAAAGTGGGGGCCACGGTCTTTCTCGATTGTCACTGGGAACCCAAATCTAGGTATGATTTCCCGTAGAAGCAATTTTGCAACAGTTATTCCATCGTTCCTCCTTGTGGGGAACGCCTCCACCCACCTTGAGAACAAACAGATGACCACCAGAACATATCTCAGTCTGTTACACGGTGGCAATTCAATAAAATCCATTTGCATTCGTGTGAATGGACCTCCCTCCGGTCCTATGGTTCCCAGACTCACAATTGGTTTCCTGTTTGGATTAAACTGTTGGCACACCAGACACCTCTGGCACAGGCTCTCTGCAATCATTCTGAACTTTGAGTTATACAAAGTCTGTCTAAACAGTCTCAGCATGGAGGCGTGGCCAAGATGGCGACCTGATCGGGCGCAGGTCTCAGTGGCTCCCTGCCCCGATCTCTCCCAGAGCCCCTTACAGTGCTGCCTGGCCCGCCCGAGCACCACGTACCTTGGCTGCCCAGTGACTACAATCGACTGTCACCCCCGGAGTGTTGTTGCTGGGTCGGCGCGGCCCCCCGAGACTGCTTTGGAGGCGAGAGGCTGCTGGCCCGCGAATTTTGAAATGGCGGCCGGCCCGGAGTTGTGACCTGCCTTGCATCGGCCTCCAATCATCGACGGGGACTTCCTGCCGCCTGTGGAGCCTGCGCCGAAGCCCTGCTGATCGCGGCCCTGGGTCCGGTGCCGACGCTGAGCACAGGTCGCCACCATCACGACTCGCCCGACGGTTTGAGGTGGAGCCGGCCGGGAGTCGTGAAAATGTAGGCCCCAGTCCCGGGCCTGTCCGGGTGACGCAGCCGAAGCCCACATCACAGTCTTGCCTGTCTGCCCCAGATGTGCGGAATCGGTGCCCAGAGCACACCATATGCATTGCGACGCTCCCGGCAGCGTGAGGTGGAGCCGGCGAGAAGTCGCAAAACTGGAGGCCCCGGCTTCGGGCCTGGGCGGCTGGAGGGACAGGAGTGAAAGTAGCGCTGGGTCCGGGGAGGCTTTTGAAGAGGTCGTAGCGGGAGCCGGCCGCCACGGCCCCCCCTAGCGGCGTGCGGCGGGGCCAGCCAGGAGGAACAACAGACGTGGCCCGGGCCCGACTCTCCATGGTACCTGAGACGCGCGGCCTCCGGCGGGTGGGGGCCCAAGCCGGGACTACGCGTGGCCTTGGCAACCTCGAGAGAGACGGGTTGCGGTAGACTGGCGGACAGAGGTGAGGAGAGTGACAGAGGGTTGATGAGGGAGGAGGCTCAGGGGACACGATCGAGCTCCCGGTGTTGGGACCAGCTGGGCCCTTGGACAGCGCTGCACGGTGAGGTGGTGGTAGGGCCACGCGCTTTCCTGTGGCGCCATCAGACACTGAAGCCAGTCCACTGCTTGCCCTGCGCACATTTAGGCACCCAGGGGGTGTCTGGGGGCACGCGTTGAGACTTGGCTGGTGGAGCGGGGACGGCCTACCCGGGTGCACGCACTGGACCCACCGCGGGCCTTCCTGGGGCGGACCTTGGGAGTCGAGCCCCCGTCGGAGCCTGTTTGGCCGCTGCCGCCCGCTGGCCGGTGGTCACCGGAGGCGAGACGCGGGGGATCCATGGAGAGGCGGCCCACCGACTTGCTGCTCCTTGACAACCCCAGAGCCGCAGTTGCGGGGCACCGGCCTCCCAGCTGCATTAGCACTCGCAGCAGCCCCAATCAACGACACACTCCGGAACCACAGACTTTATCGGTTCTCCCCGAACTCTCTGATCACCACCGTGTGGTATTGGACAGGGAGCTAAACGCGACATGGCAAATCTCAGGAAGAAGGGAATCAGACACTCCCGGAAATGCTAGCAAAGACCCAACCCAAGTCTGACAAAGGGCTATCCTCACCTGAGGTCACAAAACTCAACCAGCGCCCTCCGAGGACCATGTACCCATCACTAAGTCCTTTCTGGAATCCTTGTTTAACTCTCTCAGGGACGACTTCAAGTCCCTAAAGCAGGAGGTGGCCGGGGAAGTCAAGGAACTCAGGAGGGACGTGAGGGCCCTGGTGAACGCGTGGTGGCCATTGAGGAGGCCGATCAGACAAGGAGCAACGAGGTTGAACAGCTTCAGCAGGAGGTCCTACGACTCCCTGAGCAACAGCTAGACCTACAGTCCCATGCAGAAGATTTAGAAAACCGGTCCCGCCGCAACAACATACGGGTCTGAAGGGTACCTCAGAAAGCAGAAGGGACAGACGTCACTGGGTACCTACAGGGCCTCTTCCGGGACATCCTGGGGGAGCCCGCCGACTTTGTCATCAGAATAGACAGGGCACATCGAGTTGGGCTACCTAGGCGCTCACCTGCCCCGCCCCCAGACATTTTAGCCTTTCTCCCCGACTTCCCTCTCAAAGAGAGGATTCTCCGAGAGGCCAGACGGGCCCAACCCCTTCAGTTTCGGGGTCAACCTGTGGCCCTATATCAGGACCTATCGGCCATCACGCTACAAAAGCGGAAGGCATTCAAGGTGGCAAAGGATTTTCTATGACAACACGAGGTTCCGTACTCCTGGGGACATCCGTTTAAATGGAATGGGGCCCTCCAACAGATGCGTTCGCTCCAGGACACCTGTGCACTACAGGGAATTGCCTTGGAGGAAGATGCGCCACCAGTGAGACCTTTGCAGAGGTCTCCAGTGGGAGGCTGGCAGACAGCGGGCCACAGACAATCCCCGGTGCTGCACTCAAAGCCTGAAGCCCACATAATCACACAAGAGAGAGCTACGGCAGTCGCGAAGGTGGCCAGGGAAACGTCAGCGTCGGACTGAGCTCTGCACCCTGTGGGGGGATTAACCTTAGCATGCTCATAGATTGGGGGGGGTGGTGGGCGGGGGGCCACGATGGCCGCTGCTGGAAATGACCCCGCTAGGTAACTTTACCACAGCCCTGTGTGGACTAACAGGTCTGGGACAATGGACTCAAACGGTTTGGGTGTTTGGGAGTGGGAGGTGAGTGGGAGGTGGGTGGGGGGGTTGGGGCCTTGGGGGTCGGGCGTGGTATGGGCCGGGTGGGGGTGGGGGGGTGGGGTTCGGGGTGAGGAAGTTGGGGGCGGAGGGGGGGGAGCAGCAGAAGGGGTGGGGGGGCACGGAAGTTGGGGGACAGCAGGGGTTGTTGGGGTGGTTGTTGAGAGGGGGGAGTTGTTTTGGGAGGGATCCCTCTGTGCACCCTCGTTTCTTTTCTTTTCTTTACCTATATTCAGGTCGCTTCACACACTTACTGGAGCTTTAAAAACTGTCCTGACTAATGTTGGCACACACTAGACTCACAGTCCTCTCTCTTAATATACGGGGGCTTAATAATCCCATCAAGCGCCGAGCGGTCCTGTCCCAGCTGGAGCACTCCGCAGCGGACATCTGCCTTCTCCAAGAGACACACCTCCTACCCAAGGACCACCACAGATTAAAATCCCGGGCTTTCCTATACAGCTTTTCTCATCCACATCCAAAAAAGTGGCCGGGGTGGCGATACTGGTATCCAAATCGTTTAAGGGCAAAGTGCTGCAGCGGGAGGCGGAACTGAAGGGGCGATTGTTAGTGTACCGCTTCCTAATAGCCGGCATGACACTCTCGGTGGGCTCAATCTACTCACCCAATGAGAAACAGGAAGCATTCCTCCGAACAGCGCTTGCAGTGGCTACAGCCAACACAGAACTGCTCTTACTGATAGGGGGGGACCTCAACTTAGTTTTCCACAACACATCAGACCGCTCCTGCCAATGAACAGGGCAAGTGGGAGCCCTTTCCGAATCGGGACACGCACACCCCCGGGAGCCCGGTTTCACCGACCTCTGGTGACATTTCCATCCACGCAGCATGGCCTATACCTATCACTCAGGGGCCCACAGATCCTATGCGAGGTTAGATTACTTTCTCTGCGCGTCCCATCTAGTTGCGCGAGCCCAGGACGTAGAGATACTACCGACCTTGCTATCAGACCACTCACCAATGGTGGCCACCTTCTTTCTACCGGCAACGCCGGCCCCACAGCGACACTGGCGCCTTCGGGAATCCCTTCTTCGTACCCCCGCGACGGTGGAGCGGATTAAAAGCGCCATTACGCAATTCTTGACCCACAACGACAATGCTGACACCACACGGGCGACGCAATGGTCAGCACTTAAAGCGGTCTTGCGGTGTGAATTCATCTCCGTGGCCTCAGCCAACAATAAGGACAGAGAACAGAAATGAGCAGAGCTTACGCAGCGAGTGGCGGAACTGGAGCAAATGCACCAGTGCACCGGAGCCATGAGGGCCTGGCACCAGCTCTGCACAGAGAGAAAAATGTTGGCTGCTCTCGACCAAGACGCAGCGGAGTATGCAGCTCTTCGTCTTCGGCAGGCATACTACACGGGAGGGGACCGCTGTGGACGGCTGTTGGCGACCAAACTGAGGGAGCAACGCGTGAGACAGGGAGTGCAGGCCCTGCGAATGGAGGGAGTGAGCTAGTCACGGAGGACGCTGATATAGCAGAGACCTTTTGCATTTTACCGGTCCCTCAATGCGGGTGACACCCTTGACCTCCAGGCAGGTCAGACATACCTACAGAAGGCGCAGCTACCATCCTTAAATGCAGCCCAGGCTGACTTCCTGGACAGGCCAATAGCCCTGGAAGAAGTAGTGTCCGCAATCTCCCGCCTAAAACCCGGGAAATCCCCGGGACCCGATGGGTACCCAGCGATTTTTTACAAGACATTCTGCTATCAGGTGGCCCCCCTCCTCTGGGACCTTTTTAATTCCTTTGACCAACCGGGCGCGATTCCTGCAGACCTACTAGAGGCATCTATCTCGGTCATACTGAAACCCGGTAGGGACAAAACCCGCTGCAGCTCCTACCGGCCGATCTCATTATTGAATATTGACTTTAAGCTCTGTACAGGCATCCTGGCAAATCGTACATGCAACAACTCCTTGAACCAGATCAGGCCGGGTTCATACCCCAGCGACAAACTAGTGACATTACCAGTCGAGTATTGCATCTCATTGAAGCCGGGTCGCGGACACGGCCAGACTGCATGCTTCTTACCATCGATGCGGAGAAAGCATTCGATAGGTTGCACTGGCCCTACCTAGAGCAGGTTCTGCGTCTTTTTGGTCTCGGAGATACACACTGCACCCGCATTTTAAATTGCTATAGGCAACCCAATGCCACGGTGCCCGTTAATGGTCGCATCTCCCACAGATTCCCGATTGGCAGAGGGACCATACAGGGATGTCCCCTTTCCCCAATCCTGTTTGCCCTCAATATGGAACCACTGGCACAGAGAAATAGGCAACATGCTCTCATTAAAGGCATTAAATTCGGAGGTGACACTCATAAGATCAGCCTCTACGCCGATGACATCCTGCTCTCCGTTACCGATCCGGTCCCCTCAATGCGTGCGCTCTTTGTGGAACTCCATAGCTTTGCGCTCGCCTCGGGGTTCAAAGTAAATGAGGATAAATCGATCGCCCTCAACATCTCGCTGTCGCCCGAGATCCTGTCTGAGGTACGAGAAGAACACGATATGCAGTGGTCGGACACCACAGTTCCCTACCTGGGAGTCCTACTAGACCCCACCATCCCTGCCACGATAGAACCGAACTACACCAGACTCCACCCACAGCTACGAGAGGAGCTGCGGAGATGGAGACACCATTCGCTCTCTTGGCTTGGGAGAACAGCGGCCACCAAAATGACAATACTACCACAGATCCTCTACCTATTCCAGACCCTTCCCCTGCGACCACCGCAAGGCTGGATCCAGCAAATGCAGTTTGAGCTGGCAGGCTACATTTGGCAGGGCCGCCGTCCACGATTCAAACACGACATCGCAACCCTCCAACCTACATTTGGCGGGGTGGGAGTCCCGGACCTGCAACTCTATTTCTACGCGGCACAATTGCGGAGCCTCGTGGAATGGTACCAGCTGGAATCGAGCAAGAACTGGCTGTTCCAGGACCAGGCAGTGGCCGTTATACCCCTGCAGGGAATCCCTTTTCTCCCACGGCGACACAGGCCACCTAATCTTTACGCATCCTAGATCACTAGCACAGTCATGGAGGTGTGGGACCGGGTGGCTACCAAGCATGAACTGACGTCCTTTCCCTCCCCCTTGACACCCCTATTCGCCAATCCCGACTTCACCCCGGGTCTCGACCCGAAAGCTTTTGTAAACTGGCGACGCACTCCTTGCAAGGCATTAGGGCATCTTTTCGACCTGGAAGGCATCCTTTCTTTTCAGCAAATGAAGGAAGCCTACGCTATCACAGAGGGAGATAGGTTAGCATACCTGCATGTGCGACACTGGGCCCTTCAACCTGACGTTAAACCAGGAGCTCAACGTCACCTCACCCCCTATGAGAAATGGCTGGTTACCCGCACCTCTGAGAAGAAATTAATCTCTGACCTCTATCAACATCTGCTTCTTACGAACACCGACACATACAAACCAGGAAGATGTCGGTGGGAGAGGGAACTAGGTAGGACCCTCACACACAAGGAGTGGAGCGGGATCTATCACAGAGTGCTGCATTCCGCATACCACTCTGGTTTCACTGAAACCCTAACCAAGGTAGCCACATATTGGTACCAAACACCTGAGCGCCTGCACCAGGCGGACCCTCATGTCAGCGACCGCTGTTGGAGAGGGTGTGGGGAATTAGGCACGTTGGAACACCTACTCTGGAGCTGTAAACACATACGGGAATACTGGGACACGATCATAGACGAGGTGGACTCCTACTTGGATACTCAGCTGCCCCGATTCCCCGCCTACATCCTGCTGGGACTGCCCAACGCCCTGATGTACCCACTGAAGTCCCACATGGGTCGTCTCATCGCCATTGCCCTAGGGGCAGCTACCCAAAACATTGTGGCACCTGGAGAGCACCACACAGTCCCCCACACACGAGTTGGCTACACAGGTTGTAGATGGTGCTTGGAATGGAAAAGTTGTCTCTAGTACAGGCCGGGAGGGGGGAGGAATTTCCAGAGCTGTGGCGTCCCTTCCTGACACTGCTCAAGGGGGAAGTTCGCGAGTTGAGCTGTCTCAGATACCTACGTCTCCTACGGCTGGCAGACACACCACTGCCAGACCCACAGTCATCAAAGAATACACGGACACGCAGGCCCAAATAAGTGTCTCTTTGCCTCCTCATGCAGATTGTTATGAAGGTGGTGTTTTCTTTGGTGGACAGAGGGGGATAGGAGGGGGGGCTTGTTGTTAAGTTTCAAGGCATTTCAAATGCTTTATGTCACTTCACAGACCCGGTGGGCGTTACGTTTGCTTTTGGATTGCGCATGGACACTGAGCAAACCACGAATGTCTGACATCGAAAAGCCTTCTTGTTTTGTTCCTTGTGAAAATTCAATAAAAGATTTAAACCATAAACAGTCTCAGCATGGCATCTCTCCCAATGTGTGATTGACCATGATATGCTCTGGCCATGTTTGAGATCATGCTATCAGGCATATCTGGTCTTTCGTCTTTGCAGACCCACATTTCATCTTCCTCCCTTTGTCTGTATCCTGCTTTCAACCAAGTATTCTTTTCTTCCTCACTTGCCTCTTCCTGCATTTGCCTCACTTCCTGCCAAGTTTCGACAATTGTTGTTAGCATTAAAGGACTTGGAACATGCTCTTTTTCCCTGTCTTTATTAATTGAAGTCAAATTCTTTGCACAGTATTTTGCAATTGAATCAACGTATCTGTTACCTCGGGTGATGTAGTCATCCACTTTCTTGTGTGCTGCACATTTTACCACAGCTATTTTGTCTGGTAACTGTATTGCATCAATTTTAGCATCTTTACAAACTCAGCATTCCGTATGGAAGATCCTACAGAGGTCAAATAACCTCTTTGGGACCACAGTTGCCCATAATCATGAACAACTCCGAACCCATATTGACTGTCGGTCACTATGGTGACCTTGATCTCTTGTCCCAATCCACATGTTCGGACCAAAGCAATCAGCTCTGCTACTTGAGCAGAACAAATTCATTTCAAACAAGATGCTTCCAACACCTTTGCAACAATGCACACTGCATACGCTGCACTCAAAACACCCTCATCCGTTCTCAGACATGAACCGTCCACAAACATTACAAAATCAGATTCAGACAATGGCTCATCCTGATGTCTGGTCTTGGTTTGGTACAGTATTGAAGAACAACATCCACACATTTGTGATCAACTTCTCCTCTCACCTCAACTTCTTGGATGTCAGGTAACAATGTAGAAGGGTTTACATTCACACACCTTGAAATTGTCACATTCTCTGCTCCTAAAATTGTTTTCTCGTACTTTGTAATCCTGCTGTTGGTCAGATATTCAGTTTTAGTTCTAGTGAGGAGAATCTCCACTGAGCGAGGTACATACATCCTCACAGGAAATCCCATCACTATTCTTTCACTTTGCTCTATGCTGACGCTTGTAGCTGCTACTGCTTTCAGGCAACCTGGCAATGACTTTACAACAGGGTCTAAAACAGCTGAGAAATATGCAATTGGATTTCTCAGTTTTCCATGTCTCTGAATCAGTACTGACAATGCACATCCGTCTCGCTCACTGCAGTACAGTTCAAACTCCTTTTCTTAATTTGGCATTCCTAAAGCTGGAGCTTCCCAAAGACTGTTTTTTAACTGCTCGAATGCTTCCATCTCAGTTTTAGTCGGAACAATAGGGTCTCCGATGTCTGCTTTAGTCAATCTTTGCAATGGTCTTGCAATCAGTGAAAATCCACTAATCCACTGTCTACAATAACCTACCATTCCCAGGAACATTCTCACTTGTCTTTGAGTTTTAGGTGGTTCCATTCCTTGTATCATCTTAATTCTTTCTGCAGTCACTTGTCTAATTCCTTTGGCAATCTTTTGACCTAAGTATTTTATTTCTCTCTGACAAAATTGTAATTTTGATGGTGACACTTTATGTCCCTCTTCAGCCAAATGATTTAACAATGCAACGGTATCAGTTATGCATGCATCTTTAGACTTTGATGCTACCAGAAGGTTATCAATGTATTGAACTAATACAGATTCTCCAGGTAAGCTCAAATTCTCTAATGATTTCTTTAGCAATTGATTAAAGATCGATGGACTTTCAGGGTACCCTTGGGGAATTCGGCACCATGCCAAAATACGATTTCTGAACCGGAACGCGAATATTGTCTGGATTTCTGGATGCAATGCAACTGTGAAGAACGCATTACATAGGTCTATGACCGTGTACCATTCCGCATCATAGGGAATCTGATACAGAATCACTGCTGGATTTGGTACAATCGGGCAACATGGGACAGCTATTTTATTGACCTTTCTCAGGTCTTGTACAATCCTAAAAGATCCATTTGGCTTTTTCAATCCCATGATCGGTGAATTACAAGCACTGCTCTCTATCTCTCTCAGTATTCCCTTCTCAATCATTTTGTCAATCACTGGAGTTATTCCTTCAATCACTTCTGCAGTCATTTTATACTGGGGAACATTTGGGTAATTTGCACCTTCCTTTACCATGACTTTTACAGGATCAACATCTCTCATTAACCCAATGTCTTTTCCTGTGAAATCCCACAACTTTTCTTTCACTGACTCTTTCAATGCATCAGGTATTTTCTCTCGATCAAACACAGGAAACAGTTTATTTCGCTCAGCCTCAACCATGAGCATGGTAATTTTTTTAAAGGCTATCTTCATCTGGGTTTGCAATTCTATGCCATCTGGTGAACAATATATGGCACAGTTCATCTTGCACAAAATGTCTCTGCCTAACAGATCAACAGGACTACTATCGCACACCACAAATCGATGCATATCTTTGAAATTTCCAATTTCTACTTCAACTGGTTGTGTCAAGGGAGTTTTTATCTGTCTATTAGCTACACCTACAACTTGGATGGACTTTCCCGAGAGAGGAAGATTTTGAATTTCCACTTATCTAACAGTAGAACGGGTAGCGCCAGTGTCCAACATTCACCTTTACACTCACAAATGGACCAGACTGATCTACCTCAAGAGTGGCTCCAAGCACACACTTTTCTTCCTCTCTCAGGCACCGCTTTCATCCGACTCACTGCCACCCTCCTCTTGTAACCAATACTGAAGACACACATTCACTCTTTGCGATCTTTTTACCTGCTCACCTCTCCTGTCTTTGCACTGTATCTCTGTTGGTTTACACTGTGTGGCAGTGGCAGTTGTGGCACCTGACTCTGCTGATTTACTATCTGCTGTTGCTGCGGTTGTTGTTGATTTACCTCGTACTGCACCTGCGAATTCAATCATGTATTTTCGACATTAACTCTTGGCGGGCATTTAAACTCTGTCTTCCAATGCCCTAATTTGCCTCAATTAAAACAGGGGTACTTCTTTTTCAGCTCATCAATATTCCCTACTAATTTAGGTTTTCCGAAACTACCCTTTGGTTTTGCCTGATTTGCATCAGCGCCTCTATTGTCCAATTGCACTGCTTGCTCTGCCACTTTTACTTGTGCCCACATAGCTTTCTCTTTTAATCTCTTTTGTTTTGCATCAATTTCCTCACTGCAATATTTGGCTTTCCTTAAAACATCATCTTCACTGCTCGATTGCCATCCAATCATGTTGTGCCTCATCATATCTCCGATCTCCGGACTCAATGTATACACAAACCGATATATAAAATGGCTCATGTCCTTTTCACTCAATTCTTCATACCCACTGTATTATTTAAATACCAACAACAATCTCTCATAAAACGAATGTATGGATTCTTTCGGTTCTTGCGTGGTTCTATTTATCTTAACCCAATCTGTCTCTTTCAGGGAAATTTTGTTTTTCAGAAACACAATCACTTGCTCATATTTTCTCATTACATCTGGTGACGGAGCTCCTGTTACTTTATTTCTGGGAAACTCCTCTCTCGGCCAATCCACAGATATTTTACATTCAGTCCACAGCTTCAGGCCAGGACACAGCACTGAGTCAGCCCTGCTGACCACCACGGAACACCTTCGAGGCATCCTGGACGCTGGTCAAAGTGCCGCGCTGATCCTGCTGGATCTCAGCGCGGCCTTTGACACGGTCTCACACAACATCTTGCTGAATCGACTTGAGGCCATAGGGATTAACGAACTCGCCCTTGACTGGTTCCGGTCCTTTCTTAAGGACAGATCCTTTCAAGTTTCAGCCCCTCCCTACATCTCCCAACCCCATCCCATCGACCAAGGAGTTCCTCAGGGATCGGCGCTTAGCCCATCTCTTTTTAATCTGTACGTCCAGCCTCTTGCTGCAGTGGCTAGAGAGTGGGACCTTACGCTTGTGTCGTACGCCGACGACACACAGCTGGTCATCTCACTCACTGAAGGCCCTTCTACCTCGGCCACCAAATTCAGGAATGGGCTAGCGGCAGTTGCACAGTGGATGACACGCAACTGCCTGCAGCTGAACGCCGGGAAAACGGAGGTGCTTTTCCTTGGCAAGAATCCCAGCTACTGGAGCGATCACTGGTGGCCCTCCTCGCTTGGCCCTACCCCTGTGCCAAAAGAGGTCGTGAAGAACCTAGGTGTCTGGCTTGACTCTTCTCTCAACTATCAGTCCCACACAAAGAAATTGGCAGCAACGTGTGTGGGTCTAATGAGGAGTCTTAACCCGATACTAGGGTTCTTCGACCCCAGTACCCGCCAACTCATTATCCAAGCCATGATACTTGCCCGGCTGGACTATGCCAATGTGCTATTCCTGGGGGCAAATAAAGCAGAATTAGCGCGGCTGCAACGCATTCAGAACTCGGCCGCCAGAGCGGTGGTTGGCCTCCCACGCAGGTGCTCTGCCAGAGCTACCACCCGTAACCTGCATTGGCTGCCAATTGAATCTCGAATTCACTTCAAAACTCTTACCACCGCATTTAAAATTCTGAATTCTGACTGCCCTGAACTCCTACGCCCGCTCCTTGTACCCTACACCCCTCAGCGTAACTTACGCTCACTGGGACAACACCTTGTGTCGATCCCACGATTCAGGCTCTGTAGAATGGGTGGACGTTCCGTCAAAGTCTTGGGGGCTAGACTCTGGAACTCATTACCCCTACATATCCGCACTTTAACCAACTTGACTGCCTTTCGGAAATCACTAAAAACTCATCTCTTTTCCCTCATCTAGTTCTCTGTGGCCATCCCCCTCTCCCCTCAGGTACTGGTTAGGTCAGCGCCGGGACGCTCCGTTGCTGGGGCAGCTGTTTGCGCTTTAACAATCATATAACATAACATAACATAACATCTGCTGGTACAACTATGTCAAACAATCCATCTAAATCAACCCACAGTACTTTTGAAACTTCCACAAACAGATCTACCTGTCGATACCATTCCACTGGTTCCTCTCACAGCCTAGGGAAATCATTTGTGAATGACAATATGTCCTGTCTGCTCCAGGGAACATGTACATATCCTCCTCCAGGTATCTCTCTCATGGGGAACTCGGTTGTTACCGCTTCTTTTTCCCTGATTGGAAATGCTACTGTAGATTTGTCATTATTCTCTTCTTTCTTCTTTGCCCTCTTAACCCTCCATTTACTCACGTCTCCCCATTTTCGTAGCAAGACAATCAACTCTTTTATCTGCGCTAACCTTCCAGCAGTATTCTTATTCTCAATGTCTTTTTCTGCAAAATCTACTCTGTATGATTTTTGCAATGTTTTAATTTTTGTAAACTCTATTCCCAATTCAGTTGCTAATTCTTCCAATTGATCATGCACCGTTTTAGCCGTCCAGGTTATACTTCTACACATGAACATAAGTTCATCATCCTGGTACATTTTTAATCTATCTGTTCCAATGGTTCCAATAATTAATTCCTCCATATCAACTTTTAATTTTGCTACATCCAGCACTTTTGATTCATGCTCCTTTAATTTCAAAGAGTTAATCCACTCACTCAATTCCTGGTCTGAAGGTCCAACAAGGGTTTGCGTTAAAACTATTTTCTCTACACTCCTTTCTGGTGTGGCAGAATCAGATTCTGCTCCGGTTGCATATTTATATGGTAAGCTCTGAATAAGAGTCAAGTCAGGTGGATTTACAGTGCTCACTCGTTTAACTGCTGACAAGTCTGGGTAAATATTTCTGTTCAGCTTCTGCAAGCCCTGCTGTAATGGGATTGTTAAACTTGGTTCTTTCACTCCCTGATTTTCAAACACTGGAATTACGGGTCCTATGTGTTAGACCTGTCGGCCCTTTGGGTGGCCCCTCCTTATTTTTTCTCCCATTTTGCCTCCTATTTTTTTCTTTTAGTGTCCACTACATTTTCTTTTTGGTGTTGACCTTAGGTCTCTGGGCGCTCCATTGCTACTAAATAACAATGAGGCGCAGATGCTCTTTTAAAATGGAGGTAGGAGTAAGTGATCATTTACAGAATGGTGGCCTGCCAACTGACAAGTTTACCTCATAGTCTAGTGCCATAGGGTAATATGAGGGATTCCAGAACCTATTGGACCTCTCTGGACACTCTAGGGGCAGGCTATATAAGGTGGAATGTTGAGCGACCATTTGGTGGGATGATTGTTCTGAGAAGTGAGCCAGTTGGAGTATAGGCTGTGGGGAGAGGAGGTTGGCGCAGTGTGGGGGGTCTGACTGCCTCTTGGGGCTGCTCTCTCTACTTGCTGATGCTATCTCTCACCCGTTGATCTGACCCAGCAGGAATAACTACTTCTGGTACCCCTAACATTGAAAAGGTGTGCCTACCCTCAGGTGGGTAGTCCAGGACGTGGACTGAGGAAGAAGGTCAGGTGAGGGCAACTAAGTCTGCCTCCTTTTTGGAATTAAAACCCTACGGAGTTAGACCCCTGTCCCTGCCAACATTCAGTTGGCGCGATCAGTTTCAACTGCAGCTTCGTGACCTGCTTGAGTCTGCCCCCACCCCTTGACCATGAACTTACTAAATTTATGGTGGTCTCTAGTTGGTCCTGAGTTCCCGCTCTTGGGTGACTCTCTGCTGCGGGTCTGTGGGAGCTCGTGAGGTGAGGGACACTGCGCTGGTTCATCGGAGCTGACAGCGCCCTCAGTACGGAGCTCACGGGGGTGAAGCGGGAGGCAGGAACAGATGTCGGGTCCCATCGGTCGACCAGTTCCTAACTGAGGAGAGCCCGGGGACGCCAGAGTTGACCGGAGGGGCCATCCTTGGGAAGTTGTTGACAGCGGAGGAGACCCGGGTGGAGCCCCACCCCGGGACTTGCGAGGGAAGCACGCGGAAAGAGTAAGGCGGGATTGCAAGAGACTGGGAGGGGAGGAGTTCACCTTCTCTCAGTGGGCATGTGGAAAAAGAGACGCAAAGGCAGCGGAGCAGCAGAAACTGAAGCGTGTTCTGCCTCCAGGGTGGAACCTGTTATCGAACTGGGCCATAATTAGCATTTGAGACTCCCGAGAGGAAAGTCTTGGCCCCTCAGGCAGCCAGCACTGGTCGGAATGGCCGATTGAACGCCTTTTGAACGCCTAATCCCAATCTTAGCGCTGCACTGATGCATTTATTAATTTAATTAAGAGCGCTGCACTGTCGCATTTATTTATTTAATAGCGCTGCACTGTCTCTTTTATTTATTTAAATAGTAGCGCGACGTCGCTGAGACAGTAACTTTGATTTTCGCTACACTAAGACTGGTTTGTGCGTTTAAGGCTCTTTTTCCTAAACACTCTGTGCATTTGCTGCCCCTGTCTGTGCTCGCCTTTGACCCTCCATTTTGTGTTGTTGTTTTTCCCCTGGTCCGCCCCTCCTCCCGCCACCGCCTCCCAGCTGCTGTCCCTTCCACGCTCCGCCCCCTCCACCATCCATTTATGACCAATGACCTAACGCGCAGCGTCCACGCGCAGCGTTCGCGCCCCAGTCGCGCCGAAGGTGCGCCAAAGGTAAGCCCGTCTACGCCCGTCCGCGCCTGGACCGCGCCCAGCGCCAGACCCCCTGGCCCTCGTACCACCCACCCCACCCGCATTACTTACGACGCCTCCACCCTCCTAGCCCTTAACCCCGGCTGACTCCCCAACTGCGTCCAAGCCGCTCCCGGACACCTCCATGGACCCTTCTCCTGCTACTCCTGCAAGTTCGACGGCACCAAGAACAACTCCTCATCTACGAACACACAACAGATATCCGACCCCAACCACCTACAATGCATCCTGCTCAACACCCGCTCGGTCCACAGGCACGCCATCGACCTCTGGAATCTACTAGACACCATCTCTCCAGACGTCGCCTTCCTAACAGAAACATGGATGAACGCCACATCAGCCCCAGACATCACCATTGCCATCCCGGAAGGCTATAAGATCATTCGCAAGGACTGTACCGGCCAAACAGGAGGAGGCATCGCTATCGTCCATAAGAAATCCATCCGCATCTCAACCAGCTCAGACGTCAATCTCGCCAACACTGAACACCTTCACTTCCAGATCCACATCGACCCCAAGACCACACTCAGAGGCACCTCTACAGGCCACCAGGACCCCGCGCACAATTTAGTGAAGACATCACGGACTTCATCACTCCACACGCGCTCCCCTCCGAGGATTACATCCTTTTGGGAGACCTCAACTTTCACCTTGAAAAGTACAACGACCGCAACACCACCACCCTTTTGGACAACCTCGCCAACCTCAGACTTAAACAACTTGTCACTACCCCCACCCACATCGCAGGTCACACACTCGACTCTATCTTCACCTCCAGCAAACATGTCTCCTTCAGCCACACCACAACTCTCCATTGGACGGACCACAGCTGCGTTCACTTTACCTACAACAAGACCCCTACCAACAACCATCCTCAACCCACTCTGCGTAGAAACTGGAACAAAATCACCATCGACCAGATCTACTCATCGCTTCTTCAAAACCCCCCTGCCCACTCCTCTAACCCCGACCAAGCAGCCACTAACCTCACCCAATGGTTATCCAACAGCGCTGACATCCTAGCACCACTGAAAAAACGACATATCAAACTAGGCAGCAAGAAGGCCTCCTGGTTCAACGATGATCTTAAGAAATCCAAGAAACTCTGTCGCTCCCTTGAGAAGGCCTGGAAAAAAGACCCAAACACCAGCACCAAGGACGCCTTCAAAAACGCCACCAGCATACACCACCAACTGATCTGGAATGCCAAGAAAGCCGCTTTCAAGGACCGACTAGATAGCAACGCCCACAACAGCAAGGAATTATTCAACATCGTCAAGGAATTTACCAACCCCTCAGCCAACTCCAACGACATCACCCCCTCTCAAGCCCTCTGCGACTCCCTAGCCTCATTGTTCCACAACAAAATTGCAGACATCCACAACAGCTTCGACAACCGACCCGAAGACCAACCCTCCCAACCCTCTGCAGGACCCCCACCCCCCTTGAACGCCCTCAATGACTGGAACCCAATCTCCACTGAGGACACCATCCGTCTGATGAACTCTATCCACTCAGGATCCCCCACAGACCCATGCCCTCACCACATATTTAACAAAGCTGATTCCATTATAGCTCCGCACCTCCGAGACGTCATCAACTGCTCCCTCAACTCCGCAACCTTCCCGGAAAGTTGGAAACATGCCGAACTCAGCGCCCTCCTGAAGAAACCCACAGCTGATCCCACCGAACTCAAAAATTACCGCCCTATCTCGCTCCTTCCATTCCTGGCCAAAGTCATCGAGAAAGCCGTCAACAACCAGCTCGCCGCCTTCCTCGAAACCAACAAATCCCTCGACTCCTCACAGTCCGGCTTCCGAGCCAAACACAGCACTGAAACCGCCCTCATCGCAGCAACAGACGACATTCGAACTCTACTGGACGATGGAGACACAGTCGCCCTCATCCTCCTCGACCTCTCCGCAGCCTTCGACACAGTCTGTCATAGCACCCTTTTACAGCGCCTCAGAAACGTCGGAATCCAAGGAAAAGCACTGGAATGGATCACCTCGTTCCTCACCGGAAGAACCCAGAGAGTCCGCCTTCCACCATTCAAGTCAGAGGCCACTGAATTCATCTGCGGCGTACCACAAGGATCTTCACTCAGCCCCACCCTCTTCAACGTATACATGAGCCCCCTCGCGGTCATCGCACGCCAACACAACCTCAACATCATCTCCTACGCCGATGACACTCAACTGATCCTATCTCTCACCAGAGACCCTAACACTGCCAAAACCAACCTGCACGAAGGAATGAAAGAAGTAGCCGAATGGATGAAGCACAGCCGTCTGAAACTGAACTCAGACAAAACAGAAGTCCTCATCCTAGGCACCTCCCCCTCCGCCTGGGATGACTCTTGGTGGCCAGAGGCCCTTGGAAAAGCACCCATCCCGACGGACCACGCACGGAACCTGGGCGTCATCCTGGATTCCTCACTTTCGATGAACAGACAAGTCAACGCCGTTTCTTCATCTTGCTTCAACATTCTTCGCATACTCAAAAAAACATTTCGCTGGATCCCCACCGAAACTAGAAAAACGGTCACCCACGCACTGGTCACGAGCCGCCTGGACTACGGAAACACCCTATACGCCGGTACCACCGCAAAACTCCAGAAAAAACTCCAACGCATCCAGAACGCTTCAGCCAGGCTCATATTAGACATCCCGCGTAAAGAACAAATCTCTGGTCACCTGGAAAACCTCCACTGGCTCCCCGTCAATAAGAGGATTACTTTCCGCCTCCTAACCCACGCACACAAAGCACTTTATGAAATTGGACCCGAATGCCTCAACACACGACTGTCCTTCTACACCCCCTCCCGCCAGCTACGATCCTCCAACCAAGCCCTTGCACCTCGCATCAACAAAACCACCATGGGGGGTAGATCCTTCTCCTACCTGGCAGGTAAAACCTGGAACTCACTTCCCACTCACCTTCGCCTTACTCAGAACCACCTAGCATTTAGAAAGCAACTTAAAACGTGGATATTCGACAAGTAACTCCCCACCCTTCTTCAAGCGCCTTGAGACCCCCTGGGTATGTAGCGCGCTATATGTAAATGTAAATGTATTGGCATTTATATAGCGCACTACTTACCCGTAGGGTCCCAAGGCGCTTCGACCGCTGCGAAACCCTTCCTGGCTTCCCTGAGAGATGGTCCCTTAATGGGTATCTCCAGGGTGAGACCAGGCATCCCCGGCGGTCTGGTGGGGCCGTTAGTGAAGATGAGGCAAGCTAATGCCCAGAGTTGCCGAGTGTGATCGCTGATCAGAGTGGGCACCGAGGCGAGAGAATTATCGAGTCCGCTGACCCTGGTCCAGAAACCTGCCGCGCCGGGAATCGAACCCTGGTCCCGGGCCGTCCTCTGCTCTCGGGTCTGCCACCTCTAACCAGTGAGCCACACTACTTCACTATATAAATCTCTTGACTTGACTTGACTTGACTTAAGCAGGGATTTGGAGCGTGGAGGGAGAAGTGTGACTCACGGATCCCGCTACTGAGCCTGGTGAATACCAGGACTTCCTGCCTCATAGAAGTCGAGTGAATGAGGGGGACTGGGAAACTGTGTTCAGTGGAGCTACCCAGGGAGATCTCTCTCTCTTTATAAGAGATCAGCGAACCAAGGAACAACTGCTGATCCAACTGTAACAATACAAGTAATGGTGAAATAACTAACTAAAGGCAGGGTTATTCACGAGTTTGGAGTTGCACCTTGTTTGACTAAATGCCTGAACTGTGATTCTTTTCTAAAACTAATGTTTAGACTTTAAAAGGCGAATGTAAATTTGTAATTGAATTTAAGTTGAAATGTTTTACTGAGAATTATCTGTCTTCTCCATTCAAGCATTATTCTGCTAGACAATTGAAGCAACCATCTGCTGATTCTATTATTGTGCCTTGCTATTGATCTGCCTCAGGACCTCCCTCTAGTCTTTATTTATTTATTTATTTAACTTCTTGTATAGCGCAAGAATCGACCCCGGTCGGGGTATCTCCGCGCTTTGCTCGCTAAGATGGTGAGAAAAAGGGCATTGCAGATGAGCTGAGGTTTCAATGATAGAGCTACAGCTAGTTATTCCTCTAGGAACAAGTTGGTTTTGAGCCTTTTTCTAAAGGATAGATGATTAGTGATCTCTCTGAGGCTGAGGGGCAGATTGTTCCACAGGGTCGGCCCCACTAGGGGCCGACCCTGGGCTATTACTTGAAAAAGGATTCTGTTTTAATTTATCCTGCTGATTAATTTCATGGCTAAGTGAGGTTTGCTAGAATTACATGATTTGTGCCATGTCATAGATTCACAGAGTTAGGAACATTAAATGAAGAATGATGATATGTTAAGGCTTATGCAACTGAATTCAAGCTTAAAAAGAAGATAAAGTCTTTCTATTTTTCTAAAAAAGACGGTGTGGTGTTATTTTTCTAGTGGAGATACGCTGTTTTACTGAGTTGAGTGTGACGCAAGTGTAACACGAAAGCCTTGGAGTTTAGCCTTCCCACTTTGTGCCAGGCTACCCTAGTCGGACCGGTGACCCCGGGTCCAACATATTGGTGGCAGCAGTGGGATTAGGGCTTATGCTTGTGTCCACTTGACAGTGACCCAGTGTGCACCACGCACCCTACACTTGAATTTTGACTTTTCTGAATGGAGTTTTCTCCTAGTTGGTCTCCCTAATTGGATACTTTTGTTTTTTTCAAAATCCTTTCTGGTGGTGGTTAGGATTAGCTCTTATTTGATGCCTCTCTCCTGAGAAACCCCAAATAAATGTCTGAGGACCCGTCTGGCAAAATGGAATTTGAGTTGACTGAGTTAGGGACTTACACAGCGGCGCAACTTAGTGAATTTCACCAGGAGAAAGGGGCGTTCTTCAAGCGTGGTGCGAAGAAAGCAGAACTTTAAACCAGCTTGAGAGCATGGGTAGCAGCTCACACAGATGGGGAAAGGGGGGAGGAAGAAGGGGAGCGTGACACCATCATAGAAGTGGACATGCTGTACCAAACCGAAGGGGAGAATCTGTTACCAGGTCCTGGGACACCTTCGAGGGCGGGCAGTAGTGTGTCTGGAATGAGCCTGTCCTCAGCAGAATTAGTGGACAGGAGGTAAAAGAGACAACTAAAATTAGAGTTGGCCCGATTGGAGAAGGAGTGGGAGGAAAGGAGATTTCCCCATGAGCTTAGTTTAAGGGAGTTAGACCTCAATGCGCTACAGATAGGGACCCCCAGTAATCCTGTTGGTGGCAGCGTACCTAAGGAAGTTACCAGGGAGCCCAGACCCTACCTGCCCAAAGATGTAGTCGCCAGTTTTAGTGTAGGAGATGATATAACTAAATGGTTGGCTGCCTATGAGGTCTCACTAAGAGCCCATGGGCTTTCAGAGAGTCATTGGGGGAGGGGGGGTTGCCTGTATAAGTACAAGCCTCCAGAGGGGAGGGATGCGCTTTTAGCTCTGGAGCAGGAGGAACAGACTAATTACCCCACAATGAAAATTGCTTTGATCAGAAAGTTTGGGCTGACCCCTGAAAAGTATTGGCAGAAATTTCGTCACAGTCAAAAACTTACTACACAAAATTGGGTGGATTTCCTGGACTATGCTAAGAAGGCATTAGAGGGCTGGGTGCAAGGCAGTGAGGTTACTGATTACGAGGGTTTCTATAATCTGTTCCTGAAGGAGCATCTCCTCGAGAAATGTTTTCCGGAGCTGCGTCAGCACCTGGTGGACAGCAAGCTGACTAATCCTAGGAAGCTTGCAGAGGAGGTGGACATCTGGGCTAGTACCCAGGGTGTCCTCAAAGGGAACTGAAGGGAATCCCCAAAAGACTGGTCAGGACGCTCCCCAGAAGAAAGAAGGGGGAGACAAAAAGAAGGAGTTCTCAAAAGGCCCCCAAAATAGCTCGCAAGGGAAGGGGTCAGGTTTCACTCCCAAGGTCAGCCAACAAAAACCCACTTATCCTGACCGTAGTCAGCAGCCGAGAGTTGTCCGCTGTTATGAGTGTGGCGAGATTGGGCACTATAAGGGGGATACCAAGTGCCCAAAGAGATCACACCCTCCCACTGGAGGAAAAACCCCTGGGGTGGCAAGTGTAGTGCTCGGGGAGGAGTTGCCCTTAGACAGGGGAGGCGACTGGGCAGAGATAACCTTAGTGTCCCTGGGAGACAGCGAGATGGTTCCTAAGATCCAGGTGCCCTCAAATACCTCCAAGTATGGGCAGTGGGTCACCATCAACGGCCAGAGAGGGGAGGCTCTGAGGGACACTGGTGCCAGTATGACCATGGTAAGGAGTCAGCTGGTGTTTCCAGAGCAGGTGATTCCAAACGTACTCCGCCCAGCTGCGATGGATGACGGCAGAATAGGTCCCTATCCGGTGGCCAAAGTTCCCTTTGAACGGGGAGGGTCACAGGACTTCTACGAGTCGCGGTGAGCCCTGCTGTGCCGGTCGATTGTCTGTTGGGTAATGACCTGGAGCACAATGCTTGGAAAGAGGTGAAATTCCGGACACATACAGAGATGCTGGGTTCACCTGATTGGACCTGTGCAAGCACACGGTCCACAACTACCCGGAGGGGGAGTTCGCAAGGGCTGGAGCCTGGAACAAAGGCACAGCCAGCTGCCAAAAAGGGGAAGATCTGGGGACTGGGAAAACCTGCCTCGGCGTCCATACCCCGTGAGATGGATGTGGCACCCGAGGTGGTTGTCCCGGAGTCCACGGAGGGGGATGTTGTCTCCCGGGAGGACCTACCTATCCCTGCAGAGTGGCATGTGGAGGGAGGACCTACCAGGGAAGAGTTTTGTCAGGGGCAGAAGGAGTGCCCTACCCTTGAGGGTCTGAGGCGACAGGCCGAAGCCCAGGCAGCAGGTAACATTGCAGGGAATTTCCACAGCTACCGGGAGGATGGCCTCCTATTCAGCGAACCCAAGGCTCCGGTGCACGGTTCGTCACGGGCCTTGGTAGTTCCCCAGCGTTACCGAGCCTTTCTCCTGGAGTTGGCTCATGAGATTCGTTTGGCAGGACACTTGAGCGCGGACAAGACATTTGCCCGGCTTGTCCCCCATTTCTATTGGCCTCAGATGAGGGGGGCGTCCGACACCTTTTGTAGGACGTGTGTGTCCTGTCAAGCCAGTGGGAAAACAGGGGTTAAGCTGAAGGATCCCCTGGAACCACTACCCATCATTAGCACCCCCTTTGAAAGGGTGGGCATCGACATTGTTGGGCCATTGGAGCCACCTACTTCATCCGGTCACAGGTTTATCCTGGTTCTGGTGGATCATGCCACCCGGTACCCAGAGGCTATTCCTTTGAGGACCGTTACTGCACCTGCAGTGGCTCGGGCCCTGATGGGGATTTTTACCCGAGTGGGTTTCCCCTGAGGAAGTTGTGTCTGACAGGGGAGCCAACTTCATGTTGTCATACATGCGGGCTATGTGGAAGGAATGTGGAGTTACTTACAGGTTCTCCACCCCTTACCACCCCAGACCAATGGTCTGGTGGAAAGGTTTAACAAAACCTTGAAGGGCATGATCAGGAGCCTGCCCGAGAGCCTGCGGAGGAAATGGGACATCCTCCTAACCTGTTTGTTGTTCTCATACAGGGAAGTGCCACAGAAAGGAGTGGGCTTCAGCCCCTTTGAACTTCTGTATGGGCACCCTGTCAGAGGACCTCTCAGCCTGGTGAAAGATGCATGGGAAAAGACTCCCAAGAGACTTCCCGAGGATGTGGTGAGTTATATGCTGGCTTTCCGTAGCCAAATGGCTAAGTTGTGGAAGCAAGCTTTTCTGACAACCTTGAAGCCAGCCAGGCAGTCATGAAAGAGTGGTATGACCACAATGCTCACCCTCTGGAGCTGGAGCCTGGACAGAAAGTGTGGGGCCTGGAGAGCTTAGTGCCCTCCAGGACCGCTGGACAGGCCCCTTTGAAGTGGTTTAAAAGAAGGGCAAGGTCACTTAATTAGTAGATCTTAAGACCCCCAGGCAGCCCCATCGGGTGCTCCATGTCAACCGCCTCAAACCTCACCATGAGAGGCCCGAGGTCATCTTGATTACGGTGACTGATGGGACAGAGGAAGCGGAAAGTGAGCCTCTCCCTGATCTCTTTGCATCCCAAGAGAATGATGGGTCGGTGGAGGGGGTGATCCTCTCACCATCCCTGACTACCAAACAGCGGAGAGGTTGCCGTCAAGTCTTGGAGCAGTATTCCTCGCTGTTCTCACTTATCCCGGGAAGGACCAACCTGTGTACCCATGACGTGGACACAGGGGACAGCCCACCTGTGAAGTCCAAGTCCTACCGGCTGTCAGATAGGGTGAAGGCCTGCATCCACAGTGAAGTCACTAAGATGCTGGAGCTGGGAGTAATTGAATCTTCAAGCAGCCCCTGGTCCAGTCCGGTGGTTCTGGTGCCAAAAGCTACCCCGCCGGGCACCACTCCAGAACTCAGGTTCTGTGTGGATTACAGGGGACTGAACTCTGTGACGAAGAATGATGCTCATCCTATCCTGAGGGCGGATGAGCTCATTGACCGGCTGAGAGCTGCCCAATACCTAAGTACCTTTGACCTCACCTCCGGGTACTGGCAGATCTCCCTTACAGATGGAGCAAAGGAAAGGTCCACCTTCTCCAGGCCTGAGGGCCACTACCAGTTCTGTGTGAAGCCCTTCAGGCTCAAAAAGGCCCCTGCCACTTTTCAGCGGCTGGTGAACCAGGTCCTCTCCGGTATGGAGGCCTTCTCTGGTGCCTATCTTGACGACATCGCTGTCTTCAGCAGCAGCTGGGAGGACCATTTGTGTCACCTTCAGGCCGTTCTTCAAGCCCTGAAGCAGACTGGCTTGTCGATCAAGGCCAGCAAATGCCAGATCGGGCAGGGGTCGGCAGTGTACCTAGGCCACTTGGTGGGCCGCGGTAAGGTGCAGCCCCTCCAGGCTAAAATTGAGACTATCATGGCCTGTGAACCCCCCAAGACTCAAACGGAGGTCCGAGCTTTTCTGGGCCTCACAGGATACTACCATCACTTTGTCAAGGGATATGGCACAATTGTGGCCCGACTGAGGAGAGGCCGGGTGCGCCAGAGTTGACCGGAGGGGCCGTCCTTGGGAGGTTGTTGACAGTGAAGGAGACCCGGGTGGAACCCCGCCCCGCGACTTGCGAGGGAAGCACCCGGAAAGAGTAAGGCGGGATTGCAAGAGGCTGGGAGGGAAGGAGTTCACCCTATCTCAGTGGGCTTGTGGAGAAAGAGACGCGAAGGCAGCGGAGCAGCAGAAACTGAAGCGTGTTCTGCCGTCAGGGTGGAACCTGCCTCTGTGAGTCTTCCGTTATCGAACTGGGCCATGATTAGCATTTGAGACTCCCGAGAGGAAAGTTTTGGCCCCTCAGGTGGCCAGCACTGGTCGGAACGGCCGATCGAACGCCTAAACAAGAAGTAAGCAGGGATTTGGAGCGGGGAGGGAGGAGTGTGTCCCACGGATCCCACTGCTGGGCCTGGTGAATACTTGGACTTCCTGCCTCATAGAAGTCGAGTGAATGAGGGGGACTGGGAAGCTGTGTTCATCGGAGCTACCCAGGGAGATCTCTCTCTCTTTATGAGAGATCAGCAAACCAAGGAACAACTGCTGATCCAACTGTAACAATACAAGTAATGGTGAAATAACCAACTAAAGGCAGGGTTATTCACGAGTTTGGAGTTGCACCTTGTCTGACTAAATGCCTGAACTGTGATTCTTTTCTAAAACTAATGTTTAGACTTTAAAAGGCGAATGTAAATTTGTAATTGAATTTAAGTTCAAATTTTTACTGAGAATTATCTGTCTTCTCCATTCAAGCATTATTCTGCTGGACAATTGAAGCAACCATCTGCTGATTCTATTATTGTGCCTTGCTATTGGAGAAGTGTGGCTCACTGGTTAGAAGCGGCAGACCCTGAAGCAGAGGTCGGGCCGGGACCAGGGTTCAATTCCTGATGCGGCAGGGTCTTGGATCAATGTCTGCGGTCTCGATAATTCTCGCATAGGTGCCTAAGCTAACCATGGGTCCCACTCTGCAACTCTGGGCAATAGCTTGCTTAATCTCCACAACGGCCCTTGCAGCGCCGGGGATGCCTGGCTTCACCTTGGGGGTGCCCTCTCATAGGGAAAGCCAGGACGTGTTCCCCAGCGGTATACAGCGCCAGGACGCCACGTAACGAGGTAACAGTGCGCTTTACAAGTATACATACATTACATTACACTATTGATCTGCCTCAGGACCTCCCTCTAGTCTTTATAGTATTTTAATGGGCTATTATTGAAAAAGGATTCTGTTTGAATTTATCCTGCTGATTAATTTCATTACTAAGTGAGGTTTGCTAGAATTACATGATTTGTGCCATGTCATAGAATCACAGAGTTAGAAACATTAACATTAGGGGTCAGGTTTCACTGCCAAGGTCAGCCAACAAAAACCCACTTATCCTGACCGTAGTCAGCAGCCGAGAGTTGTCCGCTGTTATGAGTGTGGCGAGATTGGGCACTATAAGGGGGATACCAAGTGCCCAAAGAGATCACACCCTCCCACTGGAGGAAAAACCCCTGGGGTGGCAAGTGTAGTGCTCGGGGAGGAGTTGCCCTTAGACAGGGGAGGCGACTGGGCAGAGATAACCTTAGTGTCCCTGGGAGACAGCGAGATGGTTCCTAAGATCCAGGTGCCCTCAAATACCTCCAAGTATGGGCAGTGGGTCACCATCAACGGCCAGAGAGGGGAGGCTCTGAGGGACACTGGTGCCAGTATGACCATGGTAAGGAGTCAGCTGGTGTTTCCAGAGCAGGTGATTCCAAACGTACTCCACCCAGCTGCGATGGCTGACGGCAGAATAGGTCCCTATCCGGTGGCCAAAGTTCCCTTTGAACGGGGAGGGGTCACAGGACTTCTACGAGTCGCGGTGAGCCCTGCTGTGCCGGTCGATTGTCTGTTGGGTAATGACCTGGAGCACAATGCTTGGAAAGAGGTGGAATTCCGGACACATACAGAGATGCTGGGTTCACCTGATTGGACCTGTGCAAGCACACGGTCCACAACTACCCGGAGGGGGAGTTCGCAAGGGCTGGAGCCTGGAACCAAGGCACAGCCAGCTGCCAAAAAGGGGAAGATCCGGGGACAGGGAAAACCTGCCTCGGCGTCCATACCCCGTGAGATGAATGGGGTACCCGAGGTGGTGGTCCGGGAGTCCACAGAGGAGGATGTTGTCTCCCGGGAGGACCTACCTATCCTTGCAGAGTGGCATGTGGAGGGAGGACCTACCAGGGAAGAGTTTTGTCAGGGGCAGAAGGAGTGCCCTACCCTTGAGGGTCTGAGGCGACAGGCCGAAGCCCAGGCAGCAGGTAACATTGCAGGGAATTTCCACATCTACTGGGAGGATGGCCTCCTATTCAGCGAACCCAAGGCTCCGGTGCACGGTTCGTCACAGGCCTTGGTAGTTCCCCAGCATTACCGAGCCTTTCTCCTGGAGTTGACTCATGAGATTCCTTTGGCAGGACACTTGAGCGCGGACAAGACATTTGCCCGGCTTGTCCCCCATTTCTATTGGCCTCAGATGAGGGTGGCGTCCGACACCTTTTGTAGGACGTGTGTGTCCTGTCAAGCCAGTGGGAAAACAGGGGTTAAGCTGAAGGATCCCCTGGAACCACTACCCATCGTTAGCACCCCCTTTGAAAGGGTGGGCATCGACATTGTTGGGCCATTGGAGCCACCTACTTCATCCGGTCACAGGTTTATCCTGGTTCTGGTGGATCATGCCACCCGGTACCCAGAGGCTATTCCTTTGAGGACCGTTACTGCACCTGCAGTGGCTCGGGCCCTGATGGGGATTTTTACCCGAGTGGGTTTCCCCAAGGAAGTTGTGTCTGACAGGGGGGCCAACTTCATGTTGTCATACATGCGGGCTATGTGGAAGGAATGTGGAGTTACTTACAGGTTCTCCACCCCTTACCACCCCCAGACCAATGGTCTGGTGGAAAGGTTTAACAAAACCTTGAAGGGCATGATCAGGAGCCTGCCTGAGAGCCTGCGGAGGAAATGGGACATCCTCCTAACCTGTTTGTTGTTCTCATACAGGGAAGTGCCACAGAAAGGAGTGGGCTTCAGCCCCTTTGAACTTCTGTATGGGCACCCTGTCAGAGGACCTCTCAGCCTGGTGAAAGACGCATGGGGAAAGACTCCCAAGAGACTTCCCGAGGATGTGGTGAGTTATATGCTGGCTTTCCGTAGCCAAATGGCTAAGTTGTGGAAGTAAGCTTCTGACAACCTTGAAGCCAGCCAGGCAGTCATGAAAGAGTGTTATGACCATACTGCTCACCCTCTGGAGCTGGAGCCTGGACAGAAAGTGTGGGGCCTGGAGAGCTTAGTGCCCTCCAGGACCGCTGGACAGGCCCCTTTGAAGTGGTTGAAAAGAAGGGCAAGGTCACTTAATTAGTAGATCTTAAGACCCCCAGGCAGCCCCATCGGGTGCTCCATGTCAACCGCCTCAAACCTCACCATGAGAGGCCCGAGGTCGTCTTGATGACGGTGACTGATGGGACAGAGGAAGAGGAAAGTGAGCCTCTCCCTGATCTCTTTGCGTCCCAAGAGAATGATGGGTCGGTGGAGGGGGTGATCCTCTCACCATCCCTGACTCCCAAACAGCGGAGAGGTTGCCGTCAAGTCTTGGAGCAGTATTCCTCGCTGTTCTCACTTATCCCGGGAAGGACCAACCTGTGTACCCATGACGTGAACACAAGGGACAGCCCACCTGTGAAGTCCAAGTCCTACCGGCTGTCAGATAGGGTGAAGGCCTGCATCCACAGTGAAGTCACTAAGATGCTGGAGCTGGGAGTCATTGAATCTTCAAGCAGCCCCTGGTCCAGTCCGGTGGTTCTGGTGCCAAAAGCTGCCCCGCCGGGCACCACTCCAGAACTCAGGTTCTGTGTGGATTACAGGGGACTGAACTCTGTGACGAAGAATGATGCTCATCCTATCCCGAGGGCGGATGAGCTCATTGACCGGCTGAGAGCTGCCCAATACCTAAGTACCTTTGACCTCACCTCTGGGTACTGGCAGATCTCCCTTACAGATGGAGCAAAGGAAAGGTCCACCTTCTCCAGGCCTGAGGGCCGCTACCAGTTCTGTGTGAAGCCCTTCAGGCTCAAGAAGGCCCCTGCCACTTTTCAGCGGCTGGTGAACCAGGTCCTCTCCGGTATGGAGGCCTTCTCTGCTGCCTATCTTGATGACATCGCTGTCTTCAGCAGCAGCTGGGAGGACCATTTGTGTCACCTTCAGGCCGTTCTTCAAGCCCTGAAGCAGACTGGCTTGACGATCAAGGCCAGCAAATGCCAGATCGGGCAGGGGTCGGCAGTGTACCTAGGCCACTTGGTGGGCCGGGGTAAGGTGCAGCCCCTCCAGGCTAAAATTGAGACTATCATGGCCTGGGAACCCCCCAAGACTCAAACGGAGGTCCGAGCTTTTCTGGGCCTCACAGGATACTACCATCACTTTGTCAAGGGATATGGCACAATTGTGGCCCCCTTGACTGAGCTTACATCCAAAAAACATCCTCGACGGGTAGTCTGGACTGAGGCGTGTCAACAAGCTTTTGACACTCTAAAAGAAGCTAAGTGCGCGGCTCCTGTCCTAAGGGCCCCTGACTTCTCTGAGGAGTTTATCGTCCAAAAGGATGCATCGGAGCATGGCATTGGGGCAGTGCTATCGCAACAGGAGGAAAAGAAGAACTACTTTGAGCAGCAAATTAACAAATCAAAAAACTCGAGTCGACAACTGTTTGAAGTAGTTAAGACTCTGGCAGGGAAGGTGGTAGATCTGAGCCCTCCCCATTCTCAGGAATTCTGCAATAATTTAGCAGGTTTCTTCTTCTCAAAAGTAAACGACATATATTCAGAATTTGCGGTTACTTCATTAAGTACCAGCATACAACCTAAATCACCCAAAAATAACCCGGACTGTTCGTTTACTAGATTCAGGGATATGACGAATCAGGAAATAGGAGATCTTATGAGACAGGTAAAAACAGGCTCATCCCTAGATCCCTGCCCCCCTAAAATCTTTATTCCAGTAATTCACGTGGTGAGCAAAGTCATTACTTCTAT
This sequence comes from Lissotriton vulgaris, assembly GCF_964263255.1. NCBI lineage: Eukaryota > Metazoa > Chordata > Amphibia > Caudata > Salamandridae > Lissotriton > Lissotriton vulgaris. The sequence goes on from NW_028242891.1 coordinate 164,293, forward strand.
TTGTAACGCCATGTTCCAATCTGGGATTTTCCCAGATAAGTTAAAAAACACTCTACTGAAACCTCTCCTTAAAAAAACTGGTCTAGATAAAACAACTCTCAAAAACTATAGACCTATTGCCAGCCTGCCTTACCTGGCTAAAATAGTGGAAAAAGCAATGAACACCCAACTTCCTGAATATATTGAACACAATAACCTCCTGGACGAGTCGCAGTTTGGGTTCCGGAAACTTCATGGAACAGAGACTGCCCTCATTAAGGCTGCCGATGATATCAGAACCATCAGGGACCAAGGAGGAACAGCTATACTGGTCCTGCTGGATCTCTCGGCGGCCTTCGACACGGTCAATCATGCTGTCCTGATTGACCGTGTCGAGGAAATGGGCATTTGCTCAAAGGCCAGGGAGCTTCTGGCTTCATTTCTGTCCAACAGAACGCAAGCAGTGACACTGGGCGCATTTCAATCTACTGAGCTCGCCCTTCCATGTGGCGTTCCGCAAGGCTCATCCCTAAGTCCGACACTTTTTAACATCTATGTGTCGGACTTAGCAAGGGTGATTAAGAACTTCCGGATGAGCCTTACCTCATACGCCGACGACACCCAATTGGTGATCGCAATTAAGAATGATGGTGAGGAGGTAGCCGCCAGGTTCCAAGAAGGCATGCTTGCCATCAAGGAATGTATGTCTGAGAACTGCTTGCGTCTCAACTCTGATAAAACAGAGGTAATGATCTTTGGAAATCTATCGCCGCAGTGGTCCACTTTTTGGTGGCCGACCCCACTCGGAGCCCCCCCAGAACCTGTGCAAAAGGTCAGGAATTTAGGAATTATATCCGACGACAATCTTAATTTCTCTAACCATGCCAATCAGGTTGCGTCGTCTGCCTTCTACAAGCTTAAGATCATTAGAAAAATCCTGCCCTATCTTCCTGAGAGTACTAGGAAAACAGTGGTGAGTTCCTTAGTACTCTCATCACTTGATTACTGCAATGGATTATTTGTAAATGCCCAGGCACGGGTGGTGGCCAAACTGCAGCTTATACAAAATGCTGCCGCAAGGCTACTAGCTGGCATTCCTAAGTTTCAGTCCACCAAGCAAACGATAAGGAACTTCCACTGGTTAACAGTGAGAAATCGCATTAGATTCAAGACCTTGTGTCTCACCTATAAAGCTCTTAAGGGCCATGGACCAGCATTTCTCAAACAGAAACTCTTCTATTATTTACCTAAAAGATCCTTACGATCTGAACAGAGACATCTACTGGTAGTGCCACGCACTAGGACGGTGACATGGGGCGACAGATGCTTTACCAATGCTGCAGCCAAACTTTGGAACACGCTTCCAAAGGAAATAAAATTGGCACCCTCGCTACTTCAATTCAGAAAATTGGTAAAAACCTGGTTATTTGACCAATAAACTGCTCAGGACAATACTTTTTAAGGTAGATACATGTTCAATCTGAGATTTTCAGCAAAGTCATAGCGCCAAGACACCCACGGGTATACGCTGCGCTTTATACATTTTTAAAATAAATAAATAAATAAATAAATAAATAAATAAACTCAATGAGGAGGGTCTGGACCAACCTGTAGTTTTCCTTTCTAGGAGACTGCTTCCCCGGGAACAGAGGTGGAGTGCGATTGAGCAGGAAGCTTTTGCGGTGGTATGGGCCCTGAAGAAGTTGCGGCCATACTTGTTTGGCTTACACTTCCTTGTTCAGACTGGCCACCGGCCCCTCCGTTGGCTGATGCAAATGAGGGGCGAGAATCCCAAGCTGCTAATGTGGTCCATCTCCCTACAGGGAATGGACTTCAGGGTGGAACATCTACCTGGAGTGGACCACGCCAATGCAGACGATCTCTCGAGGTACTTCCGCCTTAGTGATGAGAACTCCCAAGGGGTTGGGTAGCTCTCCCCACTTTCAGCTGGGGGACGCGTGTTAGACCTGCCAGCCCTTTGGGTGGTCCATCCTTATTTTTTCTCCCGTTTTGCCTCCTATTTTTTCTTTTAGTGTCCACTACATTTTCTTTTTGGTGTTGACCATAGGTCTCTGGACGCTCCATTGCTACTAAATAACAATGAGGCGCAGATGCTCTTTTAAAATGGAGGTAGGAGTAAGTGATCATTTACAAAAGGGTGGCCTGCCAACTGACAAGTTTACCTCATAGCCTAGTGCCATAGGGTAATATGAGGGATTCCAGAACCTTCTGGACCTCTCTGGACACTCTAGGGACAGGCTATATAAGGTGGAATGTTGAGCGACCATTTGGTGGGATGATTGTTCTGAGAAGTGAGACAGTTGGAGTACAGGCTGTGGGGAGAGGAGGTTGGCGCAGTGTGGGGGGTTTGACTGCCTCTTGGGGCTGCTCTCTCTATTTGCTGATGCTATCCCTCACCCATTGATCTGACCCAGCAGGAATAACTACTTCTGGTACCCCTAACATTGAAAAGGTGTGCCTACCCTCAGGTGGGTAGTCCAGGACGTGGGCTGAGGAAGAAGGTCAGGTGAGGGCAACTAAGTCTGCCTCCTTTTTGGAATTAAAACCCCTACGGAGTTAGATCCCTGTCCCTGCCGACATTCAGTACCCCAGCACGATCAGTTTCAACTGCAGCTTCGTGACCTGCCTGAGTCTGCCCCCACCCCTTGACCAGGAACTTACTAAATTTATGGTGGTCTCCAGTTGGTCCTGAGTTCTCCACGCTTGCGTGACTCTCCGCTGCGGGTCTGTGGGAGCTCGTGAGGTGAGGGACACTGCGCTGGTTCATCGGAGCTGACAGCGCCCTCAGTACGGAGCACACGGGGGTGAAGCGGGAGGCAGGACCAGATGTCGGGTCCCATCGGTGGACCAGTTCCTGACTGAGGAGAGCCCGGGTGCGCCAGAGTTGACCGGAGGGGCCGTCCTTGGGAGGTTGTTGACAGTGAAGGAGACCCGGTGGAACCCCGCCCCGGGACTTGCGAGGGAAGCACCCGGAAAGAGTAAGGCGGGATTGCAAGAGGCTGGGAGGGAAGGAGTTCACCCTATCTCAGTGGGCTTGTGGAGAAAGAGACGCGAAGGCAGCGGAGCAGCAGAAACTGAAGCGTGTTCTGCCGTCAGGGTGGAACCTGCCTCTGTGAGTCTTCCGTTATCGAACTGGGCCATGATTAGCATTTGAGACTCCCGAGAGGAAAGTTTTGGCCCGTCAGGTGGCCAGCACTGGTCGGAACGGCCGATCGAACGCCTAAACAAGAAGTAAGCAGGGATTTGGAGCGGGGAGGGAGGAGTGTGTCCCACGGATCCCACTGCTGGGCCTGGTGAATACTTGGACTTCCTGCCTCATAGAAGTCGAGTGAATGAGGGGGACTGGGAAGCTGTGTTCAGCGGAGCTACCCAAGGAGATCTCTCTCTCTTTATGAGAGATCAGCAAACCAAGGAACAACTGCTGATCCAACTGTAACAATACAAGTAATGGTGAAATAACCAACTAAAGGCAGGGTTATTCACGAGTTTGGAGTTGCCCCTTGTCTGACTAAATGTCTGAACTGTGATTCTTTTCTAAAACTAATGTTTAGACTTTAAAAGGCGAATGTAAATTTGTAATTGAATTTAAGTTCAAATTTTTACTGAGAATTATCTGTCTTCTCCATTCAAGCATTATTCTGCTGGACAATTGAAGCAACCATCTGCTGATTCTATTATTGTGCCTTGCTATTGGAGAAGTGTGGCTCACTGGTTAGAAGCGGCAGACCCTGAAGCAGAGGTCGGGCCGGGACCAGGGTTCATTTCCTGATGCGGCAGGGTCTTGGAACAATGTCTGCGGTCTCGATAATTCTCGCATAGGTGCCTAGGCTAACCATTGGTCCCACTCTGCAACTCTGGGCAATAGCTTGCTTAATCTCCACAACGGCCCTTGCAGCGCCGGGGATGCCTGGCTTCACCTTGGGGGTGCCCTCTCACAGGGAAAGCCAGGACAGGTTCCCCAGCGGTATACAGCACCAGGACGCCACGTAACGAGGTAACAGTGCGCTTTACAAGTATACATACATTACATTACACTATTGATCTGCCTCAGGACTCCCTCTAGTCTTTATAATATTTTAATGGGCTATTATTGAAAAAGGATTCTGTTTGAATTTATCCTGCTGATTAATTTCATGGCTAAGTGAGGTTTGCTAGAATTACATGATTTGTGCCATGTCATAGAATCATAGAGTTAGAAACATTAACTCCCTTCCGTAGTAATAGATCTCATAGAGCCTTCAAAAACTTATGTGAGCAATTTCACCCGGTAGATTCTTGGCGCCTACAAAACCCGGTTGACAGGGACTACTCATTTTACTCCTCGCCCCATGACTCATTCTCACGGATTGATTATCTATTTATCACACAGAACGCTACACCCAGAATACTAGAAACCACAATAGAACCAAGGCTTGTGTCCGATCACTCATGCATCACACTCACCATCTCAGACATAAAACCGTCTACCCGTCAGTCAACATGGCGGCTCAATGATGAGGTTCTTGAACACGAACAACACCGAGCAACTATTGAATCCGCTATCAAAGAATATCTGGTCCACAACACTAGGGGTGATACCTCCGACTTGACTAGGTGGGAGGCGCTAAAAAGTACTTTAAGAGGTGTAATTATCAAGATTAAATCTGCCATGAATAAGAATCATAATGGAAAATTAGAGGAACTAGAGAAAGAAATAGCAAGCCTAGAGGCTAAGTACTTGCAGGACAGGAAAGCTGAGTCACTAAATAAGCTAGCCAATAAAAAATACGAATATAATAAAATTGTAAGTGAAAGGGCAGGGGTCTGGCTCGATAGGAGGAAAAGGTTCAAACTGTGTGAATCAAACAAAGCAGGTAAAAGTCTGGCTGCGTACCTCAAATTTAAAATACAAAAGAACACAATAAATTCCATAGCTGATCACATGGGTGTTTCCCATTCCGACCCAACCAAAATAACAGACCTCTTTAAAGAATTTTACGAGAAACTCTACTCCAAGAATGCAGAAGTGGAAAACCAAAAGATTAATGAGTATTTGAAAACTGCAATCTCCCTTCCTTGTCTGAGGAAGAGCAAACAGACATAAACGGCCCGATCTCGCTAATGGAAGTTCAGTATGTCATTAAATCTTTGAAGTGTGGTAAAGCCCCTGGTCCGGACGGCTTTTCCGCGAAATTTCACAAATGCTTTTCCATGTCAGTCGCGCAGCCCCTGCTCAACATGTTCGAGGAAATAAGTGAAACAGGGGAAGCTAAGGGCACCCTACCAGAGGCCACCATTGCAGTTATTCCGAAAGAAGGGAAAGATCCCACCCTAACTAAAAATTATAGGCCCATTTCTCTCATAAACCGTGACTGTAAGCTCTTTGCATCCATCCTGGCGGCACGCCTCCAGAAAATACTACCAAAACTCATACATTCTTCCCAGGCGGGATTCATGAAAAACAGGTTGTCTAGTGACAACACCAGGATAATAGCACATGTATTAGAGAAAGCGAAACTACTATCTACTCCCACAGCAGCAATAACACTAGATGCTGAAAAAGCATTCGATAAAGTGGATTGGAGGTATCTGGAGGCCGTGCTCCATAAATTTAATTTAGGCCCCTCAATCATAAAGATGATCATGTCCCTTTACTTCTGTCCTGTAGCGAAGGTCAGGGCGGGTTGGTCACTCTCGTCACCTTTTCGACTACACCAAGGCACAAGACAAGGATGTCCCCTCTCCCCGTCACTATTCGTGTTGGCGATCGAGCCATTCCTGTATCAAATTAGACATAACAAAAATGGTAAACAGTCAAAATATCGATTCCAAAATATAGAATGGACATAATATCGAAGTAAAAATATAGAATGGACAAAATATCGAATGGACACAATATAGTGGTTAAAAATATCGAATTTAAGGTAAGTAATATCGATTTTCAAAATATAGAAGTCAAAATATCGAAGTATACAATATAGGCATTAAATATATCGATTTTTTGATAATATCAATTGTTTTAAAGTGTTTTGTATGTTAGTATATGTGTGAAAAGTGTATATTAATTTTTGTAATGTATGTTTAATGTATTTTAAGTAATGAATTGTATGTTATTTAATTTTTGCGTAATTTAATTCTGTAACGGGTTGTGGGTTTATAGGGGAATAGGGTGGGAAGTAATTTATTAGATTAAACTAAATATTAATTTTTAGCAATTATTAATTTTTAATTAAATTTTGCTTTTTAGTTCTGTAGCGGGTTGTGGGTTTATAGGGGATTAGGGTGGGAAGTAATTTAATTGTAATTAATTAAATATTTGTATTTATTTATTTGTATTCATTTTGAATTTATTGTTATTTTTTAATTGGTAATTCATTTTTATTAATTGCCAATTAATCTGTATTAATTGATTAATTGTTAATTATGTTTATTTTCTAAATTTATTTTCTGTAGCGGGTTGTGGGTTTATAGGGGAATAGGGTGGGAAGTAATTTAATTGTAATAAAGTAAATAATTTTTTTCATTCATTGGTATTGATTTTAAATGTATTGTTAATTAATTTTTAATTGGTAATTCATTTCTAATAATTGGCAATTAATTTTTATTAATTGGTAATTATTTTGTATTCTCTAAATATTTGAGAATCATGATAATTGTATTAATGTATTTTCTGTAGTGGGATGTGGGTTTATAGGGGAATAGGGTGGGAAGTAATGTAATTGTAATTAATTACATGTTAAAATACTTTTTGTGTATTGATAATTAATTTACTGTTAATTTGTAATTGGTATTAATTTGTATTATTAATTAGTTTTTGTTATTGAAAATTAATTAGTTGTTAAATAATTATGAATAGGTTATTAATTTTTAATAACTAATATGTAGTTGTATTTCTAATTAATTATTACATAATATTAAATTGGTTATTAATTTCAATTAATGTTTTATTAGGATTGATATTTAATTTATTTTTAATAATATATTAAATCATTACTTTCCCTACTGTTAAACTTACTGGAGATGGAATAGTAATTTTCACCCTCCCGCTATCCAACGCTTTCCCTACTGTTGCACTATCTGGAGAGGGAATAGTATTTTTTACCCCTACGCTATCCAACGCTTTCCCTACTGTTGCACTCTCTGGAGTGGGAATAGTAATTTTTACCCCTACGCTATCCAAAGTTTTCCCTACTGTTGCACTATCTGGAGTGGGAATAGTAATTTTCACACTCCCGCTATCCAACGCTTTCCCTACTGCTGCACTCTCTGGAGTGGGAATAGTATTTTTTACCCCTACGCTATCCAACGCTTTCCCTACTGTTGCACTCTCTGGAGTGGGAATAGTAATTTTTACCCCTACACTATCCAACGCTTTCCCTACTCTTGCACGCTCTGGAGTTGGAATAGTAGTTTTTACCCTCCCGCTACCCAACGCTTTCCCTACTGTTGCACTCTCTGGAGTGGGAATAGTAATTTTTACCCCTACTCTATCCAACGCTTTCCCTACTGTTGCACTCACTGGAGTGGGAATAGTATTTTTTACTCTCCCACTATCCAACGCTTTCCCTACTGTTGCACTCTCTGGAGTGGGAATAGTAATTTTTACCCCTACGCTATCCAACGCTTTCCCTACTGTTGCACTCACTGGAGTGGGAATAGTATTTTTTACCCCTACGCTATCCAACACTTTCCCTACTGTTGCACTCACTGGAGTGGGAATAGTATTTTTTACCCCTACGCTCTCCAACGCTTTCCCTACTGTTGCACTCACTAGAGTGGGAATAGTATTTTTCACCCCTACACTATCCAACGCTTTCCCTACTGTTGCACTCACTGGAGTAGTAATATTAAATGTTACCCTCCTGCTATCCTACGGTAAAATATTGCACATTTTTTATTAATAACTTAAATTAATTATATCTTAATTTTAAGGTCATTTGAGTATTTGTAAGTATGTTTTAGTTAATTATATTTATTATTTCATTAATTTTAAATTACTTTAAGACATTCAAAAAAATTCGATATTTTGACTGACTATATTTTTTACAGACTATATTTTGGATTCGATATTTTTGTACTTACCTGTTTGTAGATAGGAATTCGATATTTTGGCATTCTATATTTTGGTGACTATATTTTGTTAAGTCTATATTTTGTCAATCTATATTATGTCAGTGATCCAACAAAAATATAGCTGGAATCCCCTTCAACGACTGTGTCATAAAGTTAACAGCATATGCCGATGATGTATTGGTAGTCTCAGAGAAAGCGAATGAAGCGATACCGGCCCTACTCACGACGATTGATGAATTCTCTAAAGTATCCGGCTACAAACTAAACAAAGACAAGACAGAAGTCAAGTCGCTCAATAATCTGGGAACTAAGGACATGATAGGAGATTCGGGACTCACATGGCAGCCGGGCTGTTTTTTTTTTTGATCAGATATGTTTTATTGAGTTCCACAAAGCAACAACATACAGCAGGAGGAGACAAAAAGTAAATGCAGTACTGGCAAGGCAACAAAACAAGCGCTGTGAGTATAGGCTTGTCCCGGTAAAGTCCAGCCAGCGGTGAAACTGTTCAACCATGTGAAATCATGCGGCAAAAACAAGCCCATTTCCAAGTGCAAGAACTCTTTTCTACCCTCCCCCCCGAAACTGAGCCCCCCCCCTCCCGGATCCCCAGCCAACTCCCCCCCCAACGAAGCCCCCCCCCTCCCCCTCGGTGTGTTACAAGTAAGCCTAGCGGAGGCCGAGTGAGAGCCGGATCAGACCTTATGTTCCGCTCTGGTCTTCTCCCCGCGGAATTCTTCCGCCAGTTTCAGGACCCTCAGGTACTTCGGGCAGGTGAGCTCCGTGAATTCTTGAGACAATAAAGATAGAAGTGGTTGTCATGTCTCGCGGAAGGCGTCCGAGGCCTGTGTGAGCGAGGCCTGGATCCTCTCCATCCCCATGATATACCATAACCTGTGTAGCCACCCCGTGTGTGTGGGTTTCCTCGGCGTGCCCCATAGCGACAGAATGTGGTATGTCGCCGCCCCCATAGCCAACCCCATCTGCCGCCCCCGCAGTGACTTGAGAGGGAACGTGAGTTTATTGGGGAGCCCTAGGATCGCGTATGCTGGGAAGCGTGGGATGTCAGTGTCAAAATAAGTGTCAATGTCCTTTAGCACTACCTCCCAGTACTCCTTAACTGCCTCGCAGTCCCACAGTATGTGTAGCATGGTCCCAGTGTGTCCGCACCCCCTCCAGCAAGTGGGATCTCTGCGTGGGTTTCCCTGGTGCAGGCGCTCGGGGGTCAAGTGCCAGTAGTAGGCGATTTTCACCGCTGCCTCCCTGCTAGCCGTGTTTCGCGCAGTGTGGTGTGCTCTATGAAATATGTCCCGCCATTCTTTATCCGACAGCGAGCGCCCCAACTCCCGCTCCCACCGTTTCTGGCCTGCAGACCTTTCCCCAGGAGGGGGTGGGGAGAGCAAGAGGTACAGTTCGGTAATGGACCCAGAGTCTGACTTCTTGGTCACGAGCCACTTCTCGTACGGGGTCAGTGGGCGGCCTACTAGCGGGGCCACCTCGGGGTGTGTCAGCCAGTGGCGGAGTTGGAAATACTGATAGCGGTGGGGATTGATGAGGGCGTAGTCCGCCACCACCTCGTCCCACGGGAGGAAGCCTTCCGTGTCAAACAAGTGGCCTGCCGAACGACAATCCGACGATCGCCATTGGGGAAACGAGCCTGGCGGTAACCCTGGGGGGAAGGCCGGGTTGTCCAGCAGAGGTGTCATGGGTGATGGGAAAGTCGTGAGGCCCTTAGGGACAGCGGTGGCGTTCCAGACCTGCAGTAGGGTCCTGGTGATAGGGGATTTTCTCAAATATGCCGGCCTGTCCGGGCGCGCTAAGAAGGGGACCCTCCACAGGGGCATGCCCGCCATGGCCCTGTCCTGGAATAACCAGTGCTTTTCGGAGGTGGGCCTAGACCACTCCAGCAGATACCGGAGTTGTGCCGCTTGGAAATAGCGCCGCAAGTCCGGGACTCCCAGGCCCCCCTCGGCTGTAACCCGCAGAGCTAGGTCGCGACGAAGTCGGGGTCGCTTGCCCGCCCACACATAGTGGTTCAGGGCGTCTTGGAGCCTCTTGACCATCCCCAGCGGGGGGGTGACCGGGAGAGTCTGGAAGAGGTAGAGGATCTTGGGGAGAAGTGTCATTTTAACGGCGAGACGCGGCCCAGCCAGGACAGCGGCGTTTGCCTCCACCGAGCGATGTCCCCTTGCACCCGGGAGAGGAGTGTGGTGTAGTTAAGGTCGATCGTCTGTGTAGTTGCGGGAGTCAAATCTATCTCCAGGTAAGGTACCGTGGTGCTGACTTCCAGCCCACCTATGCGAAGCGCGTGAATGTGAGCTGGCTTGGTGTTGCGCCCTAGTGGGAGGACCACTGATTTCTGTACATTCATTTTAAAACCCGACACCGCAGCAAAGGCCTCCATTTCGGACAGGAAGGCGGGCAGGGAGACCGTGGGGTTGTCCACCGCGACCAGGATGTCGTCCGCATACAGGCTTATCGTCTGCTCAACTCCCCCGAACCTAACACCGGTGATTGCCCCATTGTCTCGGACACGTTGAGCGAAGGGCTCGACGTAGAGGGCGAATAAGAGCGGCGAGAGCGGGCAGCCCTGCCGCGTGCCGCGTCGGATATCAAACGGCTTTGAGCTGAGTCCATTCACCTTAATGGACGCTCTGGGTGTCGCGTAGCAGCCCGCTATCCAAGAGCGAAAACGAGGGCCAACCCCAAATTTCGCTAGAGTGTGGTCGAGGAACCGCCAGTCCACCCTGTCAAACGCCTTCGCGGCGTCCACTGAAAGCAGTGCGGCGTCCGAAGCGTTGAAGTGGGCCTTGTCGATGACATGCAATATGCGTTTGGTGTTGTCCGCGCATTGGCGGGAAGGGACAAAGCCTGCCTGGTCGGGTTCAATAATGCCCGGGAGGCACGGGCCGAGGCGCGAAGCCAAAATGCTTGTGAAGAGTTTCAGGTCGACATTGAGCAGCGATATCGGCCTATAGGCTGCGCACTTCTTGGGGTCCTTCCCTGGCTTCGGCAAGACCACTACGTCTGCCTCCAATAGCTCTGCCGGAATCGAACCCGGCCCCCCAAAGGAGTTAAAAAGCCTCGTGAGAACCGGCGCCAGGAGGTGGCAAAAGGTTTTATAGAAACCCGCGGAGAAACCGTCTGGGCCTGGAGCCTTCAGGGGTTTAAGTTTGGCAATGGCCGACACCACCTCCTCTAGCTGGATAGGGCTATCCAAGGCGCTGGCGTTGGTCTCATTAAGGGAGGTGACTTCCATGGTCTCAAGGTAGGCCTGTCCGGCCGCACCCTCGATGGCCGGGTCCACGGCGTAGAGTCGGGCGTAGAAGGCACGGAAAGCCTCGGCTATGCTGGCATCGTCCCGGAATTCCTCGCCGCCTTCCCCCTGTATAACTGGAACCCTAGAGCGGACTGTCTTGGCTTTAAGTGTGCTGGCCAGGAGGCGACCCGTTTTATCGCCACCCACGTAGTACGTGTGGCGGAGGCGAAGCGCTGCATATTCCGCCCTGTCGAGGTCTAGGCTCGCCAGCTGGGCTCTAGCCGCCTTAAGTTGGCGCCAAATGCGAGGGGCTCCCGTGCGGCAGTGGGCCCTTTCCAGCGTTGTTACCTGCTCTTCCAGCGCCTTCCGGCGGTCCCTGCGCTCCTTGTTGTCTGCGGCTGCAATCGCTATGATGTCGCCCCTGACCACCGCCTTGAGTGCCCCCCACAGCGTCGCATGGGCTACCTCCCCAGTGTCATTCACCCCCAGATAATCAGTAATGGTTTGGGAAAGCCTCTGGACCGTCCCCTGTCTGGATAGTAAGCTTTCCCTAAGCCGCCATCGTCCTTTGTGTGGGGGTGTGTGAGGAACGCTCAACTGAAGGACCACCGCGTCGTGGTCCGACAGTGCCGCCGGGGTAGTGTCAATGTCTGTAAGCGTGGGAAGGAGGTCAGCGGAGCACAGGAAGTGGTCTATTCTGGCGTAGGTGCGGTGGACTGCGGAATAGAAAGTGTACCCTGGGGCAGTGTGGTGAAATTCCCGCCAAGCATCGATCAACCCTCTGTCTGTGAGCCATTGCTTCCCCGCTGCTGAAAGCGCCTCTGAGTCCCCAAACCTCTTGCTTGATCTGTCCCTCTCATTGTCCATGACCAGGTTCAGGTCTCCCCCGATCAGGACATGCCTCAGGTCGCCCGACAGCGCCTCCGACAGGGCCCCCCGCAGGAAGGCCTCTTGGCGGGTATTAGGCGCGTAGATCGAGCCGAGTGTGAAAGAAAACGTGCCTATGTGAACAGTGTAAGCCAGGAGTCTGCCCTTGATTTCGGCCACCTTACTGCCCACCTGCCCCTTAAAATGCCTAGATACCAGGAGAGCCACCCCCGCTTTCTTCTCGGTAGTCGCCGAGAAAAACTGCTGTGGGAAGGCCCTAGCCTTCATGCGGTGCCACTCCTTTGCCAACAGGTGCGTTTCTTGCAGCAAGCAGAGCTCAGCCCCGGAATGTTCTAGAAAAGAAAGCACTGCCCTGCGCTTGATCGGGTTGTTAAGCCCCTTCACGTTAAGAGATATGACGCGGATACCATCAACTGCCATGGGAAAGTGTGGAAGTGAATCGCAGTGAGACCGGCCCCCTCCCACCCTCCCCATACCTTGCAGTCGTTAGCACACCCCGAACACACCGAGTACCCCACCCCAGTCCCGAACATGTCCCCCCCAAACCCTGAACCCCAACCAACAATCCCCAACATGAACACATTGTCCGGGGCCTATCCGGCAATTGTCCAGGCCCCTGGTGAAGTCTCTGGAAATGGGAAAACGTGGCAATGGCGGGCCCGGAGCCCCCCGTCCCGCCCCCCACACAGCGTGCTATGCAATAGTCTACCTTTGTGCACAGGGCTCCTCAAGACCCAGCCGCAGTGTCCATGGAGACCTTCTGAATCGCTGCTGCATGTTCTGTCGCGACCTCCGTAGGGTCCGGCTTGAATCCTTTCCTGGGGGAGCGGCGGTTCCGCACAGTCTGCCAGCCGTCCGCCTGGGGACGGGAAGATCGCGCCTGGGAAGGCTCGAGGTCCGCGTCGTCGCCCTGGCCCTCCTCCTCCGCAGTGAGGCCCAGCACTTCACAAGTGTCCCGCAGGGACCGTAGCTGGTGAAGTGTGCCGTTCCACTTAAAGATCAGTCTAAAGGGGTGGCCCCAGGAGTACGGGATACCTTTATCACGGAGAAAAGTAGTCGCCACCTTGAATGTCCGCCTCTTTTGTAGAGTGATCGCCGACAGGTCTTGGAAAAGCTCGATGGCGTGGTCCCTGAAGTGGAGAGGCTGTTTTTGGCGGGCTGCTTTCAGGATGCGTTCTTTGAGGGGGTAGTCCGGGAGGAAGGCCAAGATGTCGGGTGGGGGGGCCGGCGCCCTGCGTGCCAGGCCGACCCGGTGGGCCCTGTCTATGCGGATGTCGAAGTCATCTCCCTCTCCCAGGACCTCCCGGAACACGTCCCGTAGGTAGGCGGCAATATCGCCTCGCTCTGCTTTAAGCGGCACGTTCCTCACCCTAATGTTATTTCTCCTGGACTGGTTTTCCAGGTCCTCAGCATGGGCCTGGAGCTGCGTCTGCTGGTCGTGGAGCCGGAGGATTTCTTGCTGCAAATGTTCCACTTCCGCGCTCCTAGCCTGGTCGGATGTCTCAACAGCTGCCACCCGTTCACCAATGTCGTCAACATCGCGACGGAGTTCCCTGAATTCCCCTGCCATATCTTGCCGGAGGGTCAGAAAGTCCGCTTTAAGGGAGGAGAACAGTTCCTCCATGAAGGCCTTGGTGGCCGGAGCGTCGCCCTCATCCCGTTCCTTGACTTTAGGCGGGGGGACTGTCGTTGGCTTGTCCGGGCTCTTGTCCCCTTTGGAGGCCCCCTTTGCTAGCATATCGGGGATAGTCTGGCCCCGCCGGCGGCCATTATTGGACATGACCCGGTCGTCCCGGGGGAGCCCAGGTCGCGCCGTCCACCAGGCCACGTGGAAAATGGCCGCCTAACGGCTGGCGAGCAGCGTCCTCGGTCACGGTCCCAGAGCCCGGGCTGTGATGAGTGCGGGGCGGAGGAGGCTCAACTGGCCGCCCCCCAAGGGTCGCCCTGCACCGGGGGCTCGCAGTTCCTCACCTCCTTGCTGAGTGGAGGGGGGAAGGCCCAAGCCGGGACCTCGCGCAGATTGTCAGGCCGCCGCCTCTCACTCCTCCGCCGGGTCGTCCGCGGGGCCCTCACGGGGCTATCGGCGTGGCCGCTGCTCCCTTTGCTGCTCCCTCGAGCGGGACACCACTCCCAGCGCTGCTCCTTCGGTCAGGCCTCCACGCCCTCCGGTGCCCGGCGCCGCTTCCGTGGGCCCGGCTCCGCGGCTCCACTCTCGGCTGCTCCGTCTGCACTGGCGCCAAAGGGCCCGGGTCTGCCGCGCGACAGCGGCGGATGGGTCCGCCCGGGGTTTCCGGGGGCCAATTCCACGGACAGACGGCCGCCCCCCGGGTTCAGCAAGCTTGGGGCGTCTTGGTCACCTAAATTGGGCTAGGTGCTGCAGCGTGGCTATGCGACGGGGGGATCGGGACGAGGAGCTCCGCGAAAACGCGTCCTCTCAGGCCGCCATCTTAGCCACGCCCCCAGCCGGGCTGTTTTAAATACCTGGGGCTAGACTTTGATAGCGATCTAATCTCTACAGTCCGCACTAATGAGAAATCCGTGCTAAACAAAATAAACAAGCTCCTAGATGGCTGGTCCCCTAAATATTTATCCTGGTGGGGCAGGGCTGAAACCCTGAAGATGATGGTAACCCCCTTAGTTAATTACATAGCGTGTATGCTCCCAATGACTTTCTCTGATGACTTTATCCACAGGGTAGAGAAGCTGTTTGATACGTTTCTGTGGCAAGGGAAGAAACCAAGGATATCAATGAAAAAGCTACAACTAGCTAAAGATAAAGGCGGCCTGGGTCTCCCGAACTTCAGACACTACCAAACAGCGTTCTTATGTAAACAAGGAGCTTTATGGTTAATCAAAGATTCAGACTATACTCCGCTGTGGATAGACATTGAAAAAGCGATATTGGGCAATATCCCACTCGTGGCCCTACCACCATGGACCTTACACATATACCTAACATAACTGACCCCCTCCCATTCTCGTCCCACACATGCCCTCACACCATTAGATTTGTATGACTTCCTGAAGCTAAAAGCAATACTCTCTGCACGCTCCTTGTCCTCATCTGTCCCATGGCTGTGGGACTCTGTTCCACGCATCTATAAAACCGGGCATTTCATTTCGAAGGTCTATAAAATGCTCCTCCCACTTCCTCAGAAAGCTAACAGGAAGAATGAGACGAGATGGGAAACAGAACCGAACACGACGGGTATGAGCTTTGATTGGGAGATAATAGACACTACTGCATTTAGAAACAAGATTTCGCCTATTCTGTCACAGACTAAATTCATGTTAATTAACAGAACGTATTGGACACCTGAAAGACTCTTTAAGACAAACCTAAGGAAATCCCCAACTTGCTGGAACTGTGATGCAGGGGTGGGGGACTTGGCTCACATGTTATTTAATTGCCCTTTACTGAAGGGCTACTGGAACAGAATATTTGACTGTATTACGCTCATCTTTGGTTTCAATCCACCTAGAGAGTTTGCGTATGTTCTACTGGGGGTTCAAGAGCCACATCTGGTAAATCCGGTGGATCGTCAACTCCTTGATCTCCTCCTCACCTTGGCTTGCAAGGTTGTTCTGTGTAAGTGGAAGAACCCTTCAGAGGTGACATTCAAAATGTGGCAAGATTGGCTGTCCTTCCTAAGAGGTGCAGATAACCCTACATTACACTCTTCAACGAGCCGCATCTCCCATAAAAAACCTCTGGAAAGCCCTGGATGCTTCCTCCTTTTCGTTTGATCCCCCTTAGAGTAATGAACTAGCCTCAAGTCATCCTGTTCTAACCAGCAACCCTCCGAGTTAAGACTTGTCCCTAAAACGCGACATCTGATGGTTTCGCAACTGAGATTGTACTCATGTATGTATAATTTATATGTCACAACATGACCACTGCTAATGTCTCTTTTTCTTTATTTAGGTTTGTCCACGTCACTAATGAGTCAATGATTCACCCACCATTTTCCTTTTTTTGCTTGTTCAGGGCTCGCATATGATGAATCATTGTAATATCCTTTTTACCTCTTTGATCCTTATTGTACTGTATTGTCTTGTACTTGCTTTTGTTTCTGATTTGAAATAAAAATGATTTGAAATAAAAAAAGAAACATTAAATGTAGAATGATGGTATGTTAAGGCTTATGCAACTGAATTCAAGCTTAAAAAGAAGATAAAGTCTTTCTATTTTTCTAAAAAAGACGGTGTGGTGTTATTTTTCTAGTGAGTGGAGGTACGCTGTGTTACTGAGTTGAGTGCGACGCAAGTGTAACACGAAAGCCATGGGGCCCGATTCACAGAATGAACTTAAGACTCAATCCTAAACTTACTACTATTTTGGTATTCACAGAATGCACTTACTACTTTTGGCATTCACAGAATGAATTTACTACTTTTGGTATTCACAGAAGTTAGGATTTTGTCTTAAGTCTGTCTTACGTTTGTCTTAAGTTTGTCTTAAGACAAACTTAAGACAAAATCCTAACTTCTGTGAATACCAAAAGTAGTAAGTTCATTCTGTGAATGCCAAAAGCAGTAAGTGCATTCTGTGAATACCAAAATAGTAGTAAGTTTAGGATTGAGTCTTAAGTTCATTCTGTGAATCGGGCCCTTGGAGTTTAGCCTTCCCACTTTGTGCCAGGCTACCCTAGTCGGACCGGTGACCCCGACACTATGGTAACTGGAACTGTCACTGCTTCTATGTTCTTGGTAAGCTCTTGTATCTTTTCAGTCAATTCATTGATAGTTCTTATATACTCTGCAGTACTGGCTTGTTCCTCAACTCGTCTTTCTGCCCTATTTACATTTTCTCGTTAATTACTCTGTTTAGCGGTACCGGTAAGTCTTGACTCTGTTATAGAGGTATTTGGGTTGTATCTCACTTCTACTCTTTCTGGCACATCTTTTAAATTCGAATATTGTTTTGGAATTTCATTATTCCTCTCATCTGCTGATGGAGCATTCTGTGTGTTCCATAAAGAACCGGGCTGATACAGGGGCGGGCTCCTATTTAATATTTCTTCCAATACTGCATCCTCCAATTCACTGTCACCATAACTTTGCCTCTCTTTTTCCATATGTTTCCTCTTCTCTGTGCATATTCGCCCTTCAAAATCATCCATCAATCTAACGGGATACAATCCATCACACATGTTTGCATCTCTCCATCTGCGCATTCTGGTCTCATGTGTCCCACCCCATAAGCCACTGAATCTACTTCGTGGTCTTACATGTTGACTCAACCGCTCGCTTTCTATATCGGGCATATCATCTTCCCATTCAACCAATGCCTCAAATTGAGTTGGTCTCGGTCTCGGCTCAAGCTGCATCATTCTGTCCCTCAACTTCCTCAAAACTGCCAAATCAAAAGATCCTCCCTCCGGAAAGGCTAACACACCATCATCTTTGGTATACCGTACCCAATTCTCCAACCAAGCACACGTATGGTAACCATATTTTGACAACATATAAGAAGCAGGCGTCTTCGGTGGAGAAAATATTTTTCCCTCTCTCGTAACTACCTCTTTGTCTTTTACAAACATATTTTTCAGCTTTTTAAACCATGAAGGTTTCTTCTTGTCTACGTCATAATAATAATAAGCCATTTTCGGTAAATTTCCTGCCTCTCAAAAGATCGCGTACTATTCTGTTGCTGTCCCGTAACACCAACCTATCACAGCGCGGTTCACACTAACGCACCAATTAGAACAAGATACGTCTCTGTAGTGCTCAACCAATAGCTTCCGCTGCTTTCCGTGATGCACCAATCAGCCCTTTCCCCGTCTTGGTCACAAGGACCAATCCCTGCGCTACACTTTTGATGTCACCAGCGCTCCGGCTTCTGCAGCGCTGACTGACCCCTCCTTTACAGGATTTTTTCAAGAAGCCGTATTTACAAGGTATTTCGACAGAATTCGTTAGTAACTTACACAAAACAATTCTATTCGCCTGTTTCACTAAATAAAGTGATAGATTTTCTCAATCACACAAGTATTCTGTATTTCCAGTAGACAGCGCTTCCGTCTTTTCTACTACAGAATTTTACACTCGCCGACAAAGTAGCGCTACTACTGATAGAGCGCGCAGTTCACCCAGGTCACCGAGGTTACCAATTTCTTACACGCACTGGGCCCTGGCGTGCAATTTTAATACAACAATGACATTTGGGTGAACCGGGTGATGATTTCTTTTTCTCCTCCTGCACGCTTCTATGAGCAATTAAGGTTTGGCTTCACACCTCTGCTTACCATGTACCCGACTTACCACAGGCACAATACTTATGACAGATCTGGAGCTATCAGGGAAATAGTAGACAGGGGACCTAGGAAAAATACCCTTTATAAATCAGAACATACTTATCCACAATTTTCTGTAAAATGACCACAGACACCTGATGAAGTTAAAAGTTTTATATAGAAGTTCAAAGAGAATATGCCAAGGCAATAAGCGATATGCAGAATAACACGGCAATCATCAAAATCAAAACCACTAGGTAACTGTGAATTAAAACTAGGACCATTTGAGTATATGGGAAGACTAAAGGTAGGAATTTAGAACAGAACTAGTCACTGCAACTTTATACTAGGACATAGGATATGAATGGGACCTAAAACATGTACTTAACCAAAGTTCTTTAGACTATTCTTGCTAAGTTCACCGCAATCATACTAAAGGAAAGGGAAAAATTGGAACATACTAATAAATTCGACAGTTCAGCAAAGTTCTAAAGGAAGGGAGAAATGTGGAACAAATCTAATAAGCAAAACATATATGATTTGGCATTTTCAGAAACAAGTATCAAAGTCAAGAATATTCCCTTAAGAAAGAGAAAATAGATATGAGTCTAAGTGAGAGAAGACTATGAGAAACGCAAACCCACAGTTTATATTTACCTAAATAGGAGTGAGGACTAACCCTGGCCACGGGTCAGTTTGGAAAAGACGGGGACAAGGACCCTCAAGGATTTGGAATACCAGAATGCGGGCAGGTACAGCCCACGGACAGTTCAGGACAGGATACCCCTCAGGTTTGGGTCAAGACTGGGCCTCCCAGGGTACGACCAACACCTACAGCTTCGGACAGCAACGCCTGCGTTACCCCTCTCCTGCAAGTAATCCGCCAGCAACCCCGATTGGGTTTTCGAATTTCCCCAGTAAAGTGCTTCGCCAGCACTTAGGATTATTTCCACCCCTTAGGAGTTTGTGGAAAGTATGGACAGAGTGCTCCGCAGCACTCTCAGATTGAGCACCTATAGAGTTCGTAGGGTCAGTGACAGGTCTGCTACTCGGACAAGTCGGACAATTTTCCTAAGCTAAACTAGGGCAGTTATACTGTTTTGGGGTCCCTCAGACCACCCACTAATGTTGCAAGTGACAGTTTCCCACATTATGATTGGTCAGGAGAGGTGGTGCGGTCATTACCACCTCCTAGAATTCGACTTTCTCACCCTCAATATTATAATTTTCCTACCCGCCCCTTGGGTTCACGTTCCCATGCATAAGAATACAGCAATACAGTAAAGTTCATAATAGGTAGCAACAGAATTGCTTCTTCCAAGGTGAGATTTGGTCTTCCCAGTGAGTTTCTCAGGCGCATTGTGCTTCAGGAGCCAGCTGGCTTGTTTCAGCTTCTGCGCAGTAGAGTTTCTCCCTGGTCACATGTCGGAGCCCAGCAGAGCCTCAAGTATGGCTCCGCTCCCGAATTTCCCAGCCCCAGAGACGCGGTACATGAAAAGTAAGCGAGAACAAATTAAAACCACATATAAAATGATCACACTGTATACCATGATAAATTCTAAACATCCCTTACTTTATAACAATTATAGCATTACGGTTTTAGTGCGAAAGGACAGATAGGCTGAAACAGCTGTAGCAAGCACAGAGCGTGGTAAAAGACAAGCGGCCATGTTTGCAACAGTGCGCATGTGCAATAGATTCCCTCCAGAATGCGAGTGCGTCACATCACATGGGTATGACCGACGCATGCGCAGACTGAATTTCAGCGAAGCAGCCGTTTTTTTAGTGCAAGCTTCGTTAGTATGGAAAAGACATACAAGCAAGCATCCTAGGGACACCCGCGTGTGTGGGAAAACGCTTAATAAATGACGAATAACTGGATTAATATGATTATACATTAGGCGAGGTTCTTGAATGTGAGCAAGGCGCTTTACGTGCGAATCCTTGCTCCATCAATCCCCTCTTTGATGATATTTACTATCATCACCACATAAAGGAAACAGATGCCAACTTTTTCATTCATCCACATCACTCATTTGGATTTCAACAAACTTATTGTTGATTTTTCTTTCAGCTTCTCTATGAGAGTGGTGATTTTTCACCTTTTTGTAGACTTCATTCCTTAATTCTTCTAACTCTAGTTCATCAATATTTCTCTTCACCCCCCTCTTATTTACTTGATACTTCTTTTTGCATTTCTGGCATTTGCAGCAGATGAAAATGATCAATACAACCACACTTATCACAACTATTGGCATCAGTATTTTCCACAAAATATTTCTACCTAGGTTAGAAAACCAACTACCTATAGAGGAGAGACCTCCAGTCAGTCTCGTCCAGGCACTGTCAACCTCCAATGGTTTGAGTTCTTTTTCCAAATTAGTTATGTTCTTCACATATTGCTTTAATTCGATACTTTTATCAGGAATGTAAGTGCAACAATGTTGCGCCTTCAGCATTCTACAGACTCCGCCCTCTTTTGCTAATAGGGTGTCAAGAGCAAGGCGGTTTTGCAAAACCATTGATCTGATCGCAACCATCTCAGTATTGACCAGCAGGAATCCAGCAGCAGTGTCCGTTGATAACCGGTCCACTACTGTAGACAATTTGCAGATTCTATGAGTGTTCAGAACTACCCCCATTCCAGGTATCAGTGCACTAAAAATATCACCTATAATCTCACCTACACTCTCACGTTTACTACGCACTAAGCCATTAGTCTCTTCATCGCTTCCAGCTGCATTATTCACATGGTATATCTTCGGGAAAACAATGCCAAAGTAGCAGCTTCCATACCAGTGGTCCGGTAATTTGAAATAAGCCTTGTTCCCACATATATAATATATTCCGGGAAACACAGGTTCTGACCCATTTTTGAAACTCCAACCTCCAATTACCTTATAATTATGTTCACACTCGCTGGAACCGATGAATACATTGTTATAGTACTCTGTCTTTTCCCTATGGATACAAAGTTTCCCTTTTCGTTCAAAATCCAACAACAAGGCAGGATTAGCTTCGCCTTGCGAGGTGTTATCCATGTGCTCAGCCCACTTAGGGACTCTATCCTTTTCGTCATTTGCCTTCTTCTGAAACTTTTCTCTCCTTCTGTCTGCCATCTTTATAAACATCTTTTCCTGCTCTTGCAGAGAACAGGTCAGATTAGCTTGTCTTGCTTCGTCTAAATCTATGTTGCCTATAGTCAGAAAATGTTCTCCCATATAACGGGTCACTTCACTCCTAACATGCACAAGGTTCAGGTGTCCTCTAATGGGAAGTTCAGAAAACACTACGTCAGCATTTGAATAATAGTACTGCAAAGTGCTCCTATAAAACAAGCTAGCTAATATACTACAGGAAATTCCATAGGTTAAAGGTAGATGGTGATATGTCACGCCTTCAGCGACTGAGGTTGGTAGCTTCATGCAGACATAACAGTCCTCTATTTCCATAGCTTCTACGTAATGCACTAGCAAGCTAGCAAAAACATTTAAATGCGTCCTGTTTCTCATTTTGTGAAAGTGTAGTCCATCCTCATCTGATGCTTCTAAATTAGGTCGTGTGTGTGTCAGACTCACTTGCTTGTCACGTCTTTCTAAGCTTTGTGGTGTCTCTGCAGTCTGTACGGCCCCTACGTCTACTGCTTCTGGTTAAGTAGGGGACAAGTTAGGATTTTTACTTATCATAAAAGGTAAGAAAACAGTTAGTCCTATCCACATCACTATCAGCATAGCTATACTACATAAGCATATTTTACAACAGGTTTTGCAACACCCAAATCTGGACCTTCCAGAGACATTCGAATCAGACATTTTAGCTTACAGGTGGCTTTCGCTACTCTTCTTCGTTTCTTTGTACCAGAGGCTCACTTCGAGGCTCTCTCAAGGAGGGTCTTCGTCAGAACTCCGATCAGTGATGGACTCTTCGTCACTTTTGCCACTGTGGTGGGGCTCATCAATTTCCTCCAACACAAAGTAAGTCCATTCAGGGCTCCGATACAGTCGGTTCTGTTTCTTTACTCTGTCGCTCTTTCTTAGCGACTTGCCTCGGGCTGCCTTTCTTTCACTTTCAGCCCTTTTTCGGTCTTTCAGTTTTTCTTCGACCGTCTTTAGTCTGAGCCTCAGTCTTTTGACGTATCGGGGTGCACTTCTGCCTCCGTGCCTCCCAGTAGTTGAGGAAACTTGGCCTTCCTCGTGCACTCTTTTTACTTTTTGTTGTGGCACTTCTGCTTCCCTACCTGTCTGACAGGTTCCAGGTCTTTCATCTATTTCTTCTGCCTGGTCCCTAATCTGATCCTGTTCAGGTTCAAATCGTACTTGCTTTTTATTTTCGGTTGATTTTATTTCGGTTTCCTGAACACGTTGGTCTATTTCTATCTGTTCCTGTTCATGCTCTTCGATCTCTTCGTTTTCTTCTGCATGAACGTCAGCTCTAATTATTATCTGTCCCTCTCCAGACTCCGGAGTTTCAGGAGGAGTCTCGATGTTTTGATCTGACCCTACTTGGCCTATTTCCTGATCAGGTGTGATGTGATTCTCGTTGACCTGACCTTCTCCTTCTTCTATTTCTAGCTCACCTGGGCTATCCCACTCACTGTCTAAGTAGGAATATTTCCTGGTTCGTATTGGATCATGAACCTGGTCGTCGGCGGGGAACCACTCAACGTCTCAACTTGTGCTCGGCAGTTCGATATCAGCTAGCTCCGGACTCTCCTCCTCGGAAGCCTCCTCAGCTGCGCTGCCTTCAGCTCCAGTCACGTTTTCTCCAGTTACCCGCTTCGTGTGGCTGGCGTGGATCCACTTCGGTACACCAGCACACTTTACAGCAGTTGTAGTGACGAGGATCACTCGTCTTGGCTTTCCCCACCTCAGTTTCAGGCAACTGCTCCGGGTGTGTTTCTTTAACGCCACCCAATCTCCTGGTTGCAGTTTATGTGCTGGAGTCTTTGGCCATTCGTCAGCTGTCTCTCCAATCTGCTGAGAGAGAGAACGCACTTGGTCACCCCGCTGCTTGCAGTATTCTAATACCCTATCATCAGAAATGCTTAGCAGTTTGTGTCCGGGTACCCATGCCTGCCGCATCACTCTTCCCATTAACACTTCATGGGGGCTCAGGCCAATTTTTCGGTTCGGGATACTTCTCAAACTCATCAGCACAAGGGGTAAAGCCTCTATCCAGTTCATCTTTGTGGAATCACACATTTTGGCCAATCTGGATTTCAGGGTGCCATTTATTTGCTCCACTACCCCAGAAGCCTCTGGACGGTAGGCACAATGCAGTCTTTGCTTCATTTTGAATGCTTTACAGAGTTCCTCTAGGACATCGTTGGCAAAATGCCCACCTTGGTCCGTTTCGATTGTCTCAGGAATTCCGTACCTAGGTATCAACTCTCTGAGCAATAATTTGGCTGTAGTTAGGGCATCATTTTTCTTTGCAGGATAGGCCTCCACCCACCGGGAGAATAGGCAAACTATGACTAAGATGTATCTATACCCTTGACACCTAGGCATTGTTATAAAGTCTGCCTGCATTCTGACAAAGGGACCTACTGCCTTTCCAATAGTACTCTGTTCTACTACAGTCCTTTTTCCCGCATTGAATTGCTGACACACTAGGCACCTCTGGCAAAGCCTTTCCGCCTGGTTCCTGAATTTTGAATTACAGAACACCTTGTCAAACACCCGACACATTGCATCCCTTCCCATATGTGTTGGTTCATGTATCATTCTGATCATGGGGTCTATCAAGCTATCAGGCAGTACAGGCACCCCAGTCGAGTTTACCACCACACCATCATCTCTCAATTTGCATCCATCTGCTGCCCACCTGCCTTTTTCTTGCCTGTCTGTTGCCTGTTGCAAATCCTTTAATTCTTCCCACGTTGACACATTCTCAAACAACATAAGTTGGCAGCTGGTTCCACCCCACAACGCAATTTGGAGGGACATTTGGTATCGGGCGCAAAATTGGGCAATTTGGTCAGCGTACCTATTACCGGCGGTCACATCATCATTTCCAGATTTGTGAGTCGCGCACTTCACCACAGCCAATTCTTTGGGCAATTGGATAGCTTCCAGTAAGTTATGCACCACTTTTCCATTTCTGATAGGGGTACCTGAGGAAGTCATGAATTCTCTTTGCAACCACAATTGGCCGAAGTCATGAACAACCCCGTAACAGTACTGGCTGTCGGTGTAAACAGTTATTCTTTTGTTCTTACCCCTCTTACATGCTCTTGTTAGCGCAATGAGCTCTGCCACCTGTGCAGATTTCACTTCGCTTAGGTAAGATGCTTCTATGGTTTCTGTCAATGTGACCACAGCATATGCAGCACACAGTCTTCCACTTTCATGTCTTAAACACGAGCCATCTACAAAGACGGTAAGATCTCCATCAAGTAATGCTATCTCACGGATGTCAGGACGGGGCTTAGTACTGAACTCAGTTAAATCGATGCAATTATGTTCCCCTCCCTCTTCAATTTCTACATCCAGAGGAACAGGTAACAAGGTCGCAGGGTTTAGGACATTGCACCGGGAAATGGTTACATTTTCAGCACCAATCAAAATTCTCTCATACTTAGTCAGCCGACTAGGTGTGAGGTACTGGGTCTTAGTTCTAGTCAGTAGGATTACAACAGAATGAGGAACATATACAGTGACGTGATGTCCCATGACAATGTTCTCACTCTGTTCCAGACTGACGCAGGTAGCAGCCACTGCTTTCAGGCAACCAGGTAATCCGGCAGCCACCGGATCTAGGGTGGCCGAAAAATAGGCCACCTGCCGTCTAACTAATCCATGCTCCTGGGTCAGGACTGAAAGAGCACAATTCTCTCTCGTGTCACAGAATAGCTCAAAGGACTTAGTGTAATCAGGCATACCCAATGCAGGAGCGGTACATAGACAGTTTCTCAAAGTTACCCAAGCGTTCATGCTTTCACTGTCCCAACTGACGGGGTCTTCTACTCCTTTCTTGGTCATTTTTATCAGGGGTTTTGCTAAAGCTGCAAATCCTACAATCCATTGTCTGCAGTAACCCACAACTCCTAGGAACATTCTCACCTCTTTCTGAGTTCTGGGCAGTTCCATTGCTTTAATTATTTTGATTCTTTCTGTAGTAACTTTCCTGATTCCTTTTTCTATCTGGTGCCCCAGATACTTCACTGAGTTCTTACAAAATTGTAACTTGTCAGGCGACACTTTATGTCCTCCTTTTCCTAGGTGATTCAGCAAGGCAATTGTGTCGGTAACACAGTCCGTCTGGGTTTTAGATGCCACTAATAGGTCATCTATGTACTGCACCAAAACAGATTCTTTCGGCAGCACTAGGGTTTCAAGGCACTTCTTTAGTATCTGGTTGAAAATCGATGGACTTTCGGTGTACCCCTGGGGGACACGATTCCAGACATAGATATGACTGTCAAATTCAAAACTAAAAAGGAACTTGCTTTCTGGATGCAATGGGATGGAAAAGAATGCATGGCACAGGTCAATGACAGTGAACCATTCTGCATTCCACGGAATCTGATATAGTATCACTGCAGGGTTGGGCACAACAGGACAGCAAGGCACAACAATTTGGTTTACCTTGCGCAAATCTTGCACCACCCGGTACTTTCCACTAGGCTTTTTGATCCCAATGATAGGTGAATTACAGGGACTGCTCATCACTTCCTCTATTATTTCTGCTTCGAGCAGCCTGGTAATTTCAGTCGCTACTCCTGCTTTCACTTCTGCACTCATTTTGTATTGTCTCGTTTTGGGGTATACAGCATTCGTTTTTATTGTTATTTTAACTGGGTCCACATTTGCCATTAAGCCTACTTCCTTTCCTGTGAAATCCCACACTTCGGGTACTACCCTTAACTGGAGCTCTTCAGGTAAATCCTCAACTGTTAAAGGTTTAATATCAGAATCTTGTCTGACCAACATCAGTTTGTACAGACCATCTTCATCGGGGGTCTGAATTTCGACGCCTTTTGGTGTGCAATAAATGGTGCAGTTCATCTTACACAACAGATCACGTCCTAACAGGTTCACAGGACTGGAATCACAGACCACAAATCGGTGCATCTCTTTGAAATTTCCTATAGAAATTTCCATTGGTTCAGTTACTGGAGTACTTATTATTTGATTGGAGACACCCACTACTTGGATCGCTTCTCCCGAGAGGGGTAGGTTAGGAACATCCACTGTTCTTACAGTAGATCTGGTAGCACCAGTGTCCAACAGAAAGGTGACGTCATTTCCTTCAACCTTTCCTTCAATGTATGGTCCAGTCTGGTCTACCGGTAAGGAGGCGCCAAGCACGCACTCCTCGTCCTCCCCTCTCAGGCCCCGTCAATATTGATCTTCACAGAGGAAGGTATCATTTAACAAATACTGTGGAATGACTGCATCTCTTTCATTCTCGACTTCCCATACTTCCGCCCTCTCATTCTGCTGACCCTGATTCTTATAATTTTGTCTAGGAGCGCGAGGTACTGGAGGTAATTTTACCTGTTGCTGGTTCTTTCTTGTCCCCTCTTTCTGCACCTGTGGATTTAAACCATTTACAGGGGCATTACCGGCCTGCAGGTGTGGACACTCGTCTCTCCAATGCCCTATCTGGCCGCACCCATGGCAGGGAAACTTCTTCATAGCCTCTTCCCGACTCATTTTAGCTCGGGGCTTCCCTCCTCCCCCAGCAGTGGCATTCTGAGCATTATTATTGGAATTTAATTTACTTAACTGTTTTTCCTGCTGTTCAGCTAATTTCACCTGTGCCCACATTACCTTTTCCTTGAGAGCCTTCTTTTTATTTTCAATTTCATCTTCGCAATATTTTGCGTATTTCAAGACATCATCTATAGGTTTTCCCTGCCAACTGATTTTATTATCTCGAATCCATTGTGATATTTCAGGTCTTAATCCTAGCACAAATCTGTAACTGAAATGGGTCATGTCTTTCATGTCTACATTATCGATACCACTGTAAGTTTTGAATACTTGCAGTAACCTTTCATAAAAGGAATGGACAGTTTCATCGCGTTCTTGGGTGGTTCTATCTATTTTGGTCCAATCTGTTTCCTTTGCGGGCACCTTTTTCTTGAGGTAGTGTATGAATTGTTCATACTTCCTCATTACTTCAGGAGAGGGAGCTCCTGTTTTCTCGTCTCTTGCATATTCCTCACTGGGCCAACCAATTTCAATTTTGCAATCGGTCCACAAATCTACAGGAACCACAATGTCGAAAAATCCATCCAGGTCTTTCAAAAGACATTTCTGAACTTTTACGAATCGCTCGACCTGTCTGTACCAGTCGACTGGTTTCTCCCGTAATTTCGGGAAGTCATTAGTAAATGACACAATATCCTGTTGGGACCAAGGGACATGGACATATTTTCCCCCCGGGACCTCTCTCATGGGACACAGTTTTTCTGCGGGAGTTACTTCTTTCAGTACATATTCTGAAGCTTGTGATTTCGCTCTACTGTCTTCCTTTTTCTTTGCCCACCGGGTTCTCCACTTTCCTACATCCCCCCCATTTCTGTAAGAGTTTCAGTAATTCTTTTATTTGGATCTGTTTTCCCATTACATTTAAGCTTTCCAAGTCTTTGTCAGAAAAATCTACTCTATAGGGTTTCTGAAGAATTTTGGAGCGACTAATATCTATCCCCATTTCTGTGGCAGTGTCCAATAACCTTTCATGGAGCAACCTAGCGTTTCGGGTAAGGTTTTTACTTATGAACAGCAACTCTTCTTCACTGAAAGAGTTCAGGCGTTCCACTCCCACATTTCCAGCCATCATTTCTTCTATTTCTATTCTCAATTTATATATTTCTAACGCTTTGGGTTGGGGAGTGGTCTCCTTCTCCAGCTCTTTGGTCCATCTGTCTAATTCTTCTGGGGATACTACTGTGGCACTCCTAACCCCCGACGTACTCCCAATCAGAACCTCTTTTGCCTTATTCTGACTTCTGGATCCCGACATGCTAGTTCTGTTCTCCCTGATGGGCATATCCATCAGAACCACTGATTCACATTCACTTTCTTGATCATCATCTATGAGCATTTCTTTTCTCGGGAGTGGAATGCTAGGAGTTGGCATAATTGGGGTGATAACAGGTGGACGAGGACTAGCCAGGTCATCCCTATACAGTGGAATAGCAGGACCAATAGTTACTGGAATAGTCAGGGAATCAGGATGGGGATGTATCTGGGCTATGGTTCGAACTAAATCATCTCGCTGTCTAGCCAGGGCTTCTTTTTCCTTTTCCCGTAAAGCCTTTTCTGCGGAATTGTCATGCAATACCTGAGGTACCAAGGGAGGATAAATACTTGGAGCAGTCGGAGTGACCAACCGAGGTGGACCTTCTCCGAACGGCTGATAATTTGGGACCGTAAATTTTGGTCTGCAAAACCCATCCCCATTACTGGTTTTACTGTCTGTACCCGTTCCATCTGTATCACTATCCCTCCGGCATCTGGGATATTTCGAAAATGGGTTTGGAGAATGCACAGGTTCTGATTCTGCAACATAGGGAGGTGGATTTTTCATTAACAAATCTTCTAGGTGCTCATCCTCTGAGTCCCCCACGGGCATTAAATGATGGGTCTTTTCTTTACTTTTTTCTTTCCCCTCTTCTACCACCCCCATCATTGGAAACAATCCTTCTGTCATCATGTTTTGCCTCCACTGTTTCATTTTCTGCTCTTTGGTTTGCGCTTGAATCCTCGGATACCATTTACTTAATCCTTTGTCCATCCGGGGTCTATCTCTTTCTAGAGCCTCAATCTCCCATTCTTCCAGGGCTTCGTACTGGGTTAACCTAGGTCTAGGGTGTAATTCATTCATGCGGGTCCTCAAGTAAAACAGAATTCGACCATTAAATGTACCTTCAACAGGGAATGCTAGGACTCCGTCATCTGCAGTATACTTTGCCCAGTTTTCTAACCATACACAGGTATGGTACCCTTTATCAAACATCATGAAAGAGGCAGGAGTATTTGGCGGGGGAATGAGCACGCCTTCCCTCGTTCTAATGGGCTTGTCAGTTTTGAAACAATTCTTTATTTTATCAGTAAATGACATTTTCCTTTTTATTCCATACATCATGTGTGGTCTACCTCGTACAATCTGCTCCTTATGAAATCCTAGATACTTTGGATTCGGTATAAAATCTGGATACCACATACAACTCTCCAGACTCGCTTCTAACTCGGCCTGATTAATTTTGTTTACCTTTGTGCTTCCAATGCTAGCGCGACTTTTATTTCGTAGTACCCAATCAACTCAGAGAATACAAAAATCCTTAACCAATGGGTGTGCGGCCTTTTCGCAAGACAGAGTCTCACGCTTCGGCACTCACCCCTCCTTCACAAATTCGGCTTCACTACACACCCGCTGTTTTGACCAATACCAGCGCGGCACGGAGTGACGTCAGAGCAGTCTTCCGACCGACTCCCTCCTTCACAAGGTAACGGAAACTTTTTACTCTCCCTAAAGTGCGAATGCAAATCTTAGTCAACAACACGCAACGTTTGCCACTATGTCTGAGTGTTCTAAAGAGATAAAAGAATTTTCTTTCGCTGCTAGTAAACCACTTCTGTCTACTTTTCATTCACTCTAGGTAGACTTCTTTGCCTAACCTTTCACATACGTAAAATAGAACCTGTTATTCCCCTGACGTATCCACTTTTTCCTGGGATATATACTAAGTCAGGCTTTCACCAGCGGACTTATTTACTTACCATTCAAGCCTCGGAGACCCTACTACTCCTTCCGTATGCGACCCTTACTAGGTGATATCGCAATGAAAGTTTTATAAAGGACTCGTAGCTATCATTTACTCAGATGCAAACAAAGGTCCTAATTAGTGCTTCCAGTTATTCCTAACCCTGCACTAATGACTCAAACCAGTGACTTCAACAGCTAACCGGATTCTGCTCACCGTTAGCTAAATACTTCCCCGGGGATTCGGACTACACTGAACACTTACAAAAAATTATTTTGTTAATATAGCATACACACTAATAGCAGCAATGCAATATTCATATACATAGACATATATATCCTTAAAACATTTCAAAATCTTTAAGTCAATGTAATAAAAAAAAATCAGCAGCATAGAAATTTCAGCAGCACATTTTATTTTCACGGTTTATTTATCAGCTATCCTGTCTACCTAATCTAACTAGTCCAAACCATCCTCTGGTTACCAGAAAATTACTGATAGAGCGCGCAGTTCACCCAGGTCACCGAGGTTACCAATTTCTTACACGCACTGGGCCCTGGCGTGCAATTTTAATACAACAATGACATTTGCGTGAACCGGATGATGATTTCTTTTTCTCCTCCTGCACGCTTCTATGAGCAATTAAGGTTTGGCTTCACACCTCTGCTTACCATGTACCCGACTTACCACAGGCACAATACTTATGACAGATCTGGAGCTATCAGGGAAATAGTAGACAGGGGACCTAGGAAAAATACCCTTTATAAATCAGAACATACTTATCCACAATTTTCTGTAAAATGACCACAGACACCTGATGAAGTTAAAAGTTTTATATAGAAGTTCAAAGAGAATATGCCAAGGCAATAAGCGATATGCAGAATAACACGGCAATCATCAAAATCAAAACCACTGGGTAACTGTGAATTAAAACTAGGACCATTTGAGTATATGGGAAGACTAAAGGTAGGAATTTAGAACAGAACTAGTCACTGCAACTTTATACTAGGACATAGGATATGAATGGGACCTAAAACATGTACTTAACCAAAGTTATTTAGACTATTCTTGCTAAGTTCACCGCAATCATACTAAAGGAAAGGGAAAAATTGGAACATACTAATAAATTCGACAGTTCAGCAAAGTTCTAAAGGAAGGGAGAAATGTGGAACAAATCTAATAAGCAAAACATATATGATTTGGAATTTTCAGAAACAAGTATCAAAGTCAAGAATATTCCCTTAAGAAAGAGAAAATAGATATGAGTCTAAGTGAGAGAAGACTATGAGAAACGCAAACCCACAGTTTATATTTACCTAAATAGGAGTGAGGACTAACCCTGGCCACGGGTCAGTTTTGAAAAGACGGGGACAAGG
The DNA here is from genome assembly GCF_964263255.1 of Lissotriton vulgaris. NCBI lineage: Eukaryota > Metazoa > Chordata > Amphibia > Caudata > Salamandridae > Lissotriton > Lissotriton vulgaris. The sequence goes on from NW_028242891.1 coordinate 195,823, forward strand.
ACCCTCAAGGATTTGGAATACCAGAATGCGAGCAGGTACAGCCCACAGACAGTTCAGGACAGGATACCCCTCAGGTTTGGGTCAAGACTGGGCCTCCCAGGGTACGACCAACACCTACAGCTTCGGACAGCAACGCCTGCGTTACCCCTCTCCTGCAAGTAATCCGCCAGCAACCCCGATTGGGTTTTCGAATTTCCCCAGTAAAGTGCTTCGCCAGCACTTATAATTATTTCCACCCCTTAGGAGTTTGTGGAAAGTATGGACAGAGTGCTCCGCAGCACTCTCAGATTGAGCACCTATAGAGTTCGTAGGGTCAGTGACAGGTCTGCTACTCGGACAAGTCGGACAATTTTCCTAAGCTAAACTAGTGCAGTTATACTGTTTTGGGGTCCCTCAGACCACCCACTAATGTTGCAAGTGACAGTTTCCCACATTATGATTGGTCAGGAGAGGTGGTGCGGTCATTACCACCTCCTAGAATTCGACTTTCTCACCCTCAATATTATAATTTTCCTACCCGCCCCTTGGGTTCACGTTCCCATGCATAAGAATACAGCAATACAGTAAAGTTCATAATAGGTAGCAACAGAATTGCTTCTTCCAAGGTGAGATTTGGTCTTCCCAGTGAGTTTCTCAGGCGCATTGTGCTTCAGAAGCCAGCTGGCTTGTGTCAGCTTCTGCGCAGTAGAGTTTCTCCCTGGTCACATGTCGGAGTCCAGCAGAGCCTCAAGTATGGCTCCGCTCCCGAATTTCCCAGCCCCAGAGACGCGGTACATGAAAAGTAAGCGAGAACAAATTAAAACCACATATAAAATGATCACACTGTATACCATGATAAATTCTAAACATCCCTTACTTTATAACAATTATAGCATTACGGTTTTAGTGCGAAAGGACAGATAGGCTGAAACAGCTGTAGCAAGCACAGAGCGTGGTAAAAGACAAGCGGCCATGTTTGCAACAGTGCGCATGTGCAATAGATTCCCTCCAGAATGCGAGTGCGTCACATCACATGTGTATGACCGACGCATGCGCAAACTGAATTTCAGCGAAGCAGCCGTTTCTTTAGTGCAAGCTTCGTTAGTATGGAAAAGACATACAAGCAAGCATCCTAGGGACACCCGCGTGTGTGGGAAAACGCTTAATAAATGACGAGTAACTGGATTAATATGATTATACATTAGGCGAGGTTCTTGAATGTGAGCAAGGCGCTTTACGTGCGAATCCTTGCTCCATCACTACCTCTACTTTACCCATCTCTCAAGCTCGGGTTAAGCTCTATTACTCTCCCAGCAATCAGTTTTAGTCGGATAAGCAATGATCCCTGTACTTGAAGGCTAAGATTTTATAGACTGTCCTCGCTATACATTTATCCTTTCACACGTAAAGGACCTAAACAGTGATATGCGACGATACCACCGCAGTATACGACAATACTACTTTTTTGAAACAGACTAATGCACTGTGCGACTTCTCTTGCCACACTTCCTCTGCCTGCAGACAGAGGCACCAGCTTCACGCAACACTTGGAAGCCTTTTCAGGACTAAATATAACGTAATACAAACTCAACAGATGTTAGTCATAATTCTGTACATCAAACTCTATATAGTGCTTTATACATAACCCTAGCTAATTTCCATAGTAACCACTACTCTGCTACCAAGCTAATAACTGATCCAGCGCTACTCCAAAAATAAACTCTGAAACCATTTCACTTATCCCTGAAACACCAGAACATACATTTACTCACCAGTGGGGCCCATATCACTGAGAGCTACTGACGCACACTTTCTCATTAATTCTCGGGATCAGTGAATCTAATGGAGAGATGCTGTATCATTTAGTGAGATGTCTAATTTAAGATAAACGTTCTACTTTTTACATCTGCAGTTTACAATTATTACCATGGTTCTATTGTCAGAAATATACATTTAGACATATCGCCATAGGGGTTGACGGGTCTGCTAGTACGAAATTAGGCGTAGGAAGACTCAAGACCAGCTTAGTTTTCCATTTTATCAAATTGTATTCAAGCAGATTTAACATGTGTTGGACTTGGCCGTTTTCACAGAGTTTTTTTGCTTTTTGCTTCCCCGAATTTAGGATGTCCCCCCTTTGTAATGTAGTTGTATAGGCCCTGTGAGGTTGAAATGCCCTGGGTATTATTAAAATCAATGCTAGGTACAGGTGCTCTACCCTCAACATGGCTGCCAAAGGCCCCTGTTACTGCAGTGTGGTCTTGTTAAGGCGCATTCTAGTTGCCAGGAGCTGGCAGGGACTCCAAACATTGTTGCCATTCCAGCCTGCCTTGCCTGCCCACAGTTAGAGTAGGGAAGCTCCTGGCACCTTCTAGAATAGGGGCAGAGCTTAGTTTTGCCGCCTTAGAGGGTGGTCACCTGACATGGGCCTACAAAAAGGAAAGGGAGGGAAACTTTCCAGTCAGTTGTGGCATCACTGACCTGGGGGACCCACGCAGGAGATTTAGGCGATAGGGCCTAGTCAGGGACTTATGCCACTGGGAGTGACAGGGCTTAGGTGCTGCCTTCCAAGTTGAGTGAGGTACCCTGAGCTAGCCCACTGATCTGGCCCGGCGGGAGGGGAACCCAGGGACCATCTACAGTGACCTGCTGAGGAATCCTGTCAGCAGCCCTCAACTCAACCCCCCCTTCAAGAAACTGCTATTTACAAGGGCACCAAAACCATCAAGCGCCAAAAAGAAGACCTTCTAATTACCACAGGACTGCTGGGGAATCAACCAGGTACTGGGCTGTATTACTTCTGCGCCCCTTAATCCTGTCCTAGACCCCCCTTTGATATCCTGCCACTGTCGTGTGGCCTGCCCGGCATCATCTGAACTGCTGTGACTGCCCTTGAAGTGCCACGAAGTTCCTGGGCATTATTCCTGACCTGCTGTGGTCCCAAGAACTGCTGTGAGCAAGCTAGCGCGGTGTCTGGGGCCCGGAGTGCTGACTCCACAAGGCGCTTACTTTTTGCCACTGCGCCCGTGAGAAGCGCTCTAATCCTGAAAGCCCTGGGAGCTGCCTTCGAGCGCTGTTACCCCCTGAGAAGCGCTGCATTTTGCCCTCAAGCGCTCACCTGCCCCACGAGGCGCTGCGAGGACCGAGCGCTGTGTGCCCCTCTGAAGCGCTGCTGCCCCCACTCACCGCCGCAGCCCCAGTGGTCCGTGCAGCTTAGGCTGCCCTGTGGACAGCTGTAATTTGCCCCAGGCGGCCCCCAATAGCTGGAGAGGGCCACCGCCGTGTCGCTGAGGGCCGCGCCCGGCCCACGAGTGAGAGGAACCCCCCTTCGGCGGTCCTCGGAGCCAGGAGAGGGACGCCGCGAATTTCAGTCAGGCCGCGCTAGGCCTGGGAAGTCGGGGCACTCACCCCACGTGACGGGGGCCCCCGGCCGCGTCATTGGCCGCGCCCCCGCCTGAAGCTGCGCAGCCATTGGCTGCCGATCACCTGCCCCAGGCAGCCGCCCTGCGATTGGCCGCGAGGCCAGGGACCTCCTCCAGCTTCCTCCTGATTGGTCCCCGGGCCTGCGAGCCATGGAAGGCCCGGGGACAGCCTGCTGAACCCTCGAAGGGCTCTGAGACGAGAGCCGGAACTGCCCTGGGGCCAGAGGGAGGCCCGTGAAGAGCGCCGAAGCAGCGCGGGCCTCCCCTGACCGGCCCATCACCCCCCCAGCACCGGAGGCTCCACGTAAGGGCTCCTGTGTGAGCCGAAGATTTCAGGTAAAGCCGGGTGGGGAGGGCGGTGAGCCGGCACAGTAGCGGGACCTCCTAGGAGCGAGGGGGAGTCCCTGGAGCCGCCCCTCCCCTCTGGGGAATACTGCTGAAGGGCCCCGTTGGCCCTAATTAGTCACAGAAGGCCCCTCAGAACTGGGCAGTAGCCCTTATTGACTGGGTCAGAACCCCCACGTTCTTCATTTAGTGACTGGGCCCCAGTGGCCCCCATTAGCCCCACAGAAGGCCCCTGAGCTGGGCCAGAACCGGGACTAAGTGCAGTGAAGTGAAAAGCTGAGTACTGCTTACTGTTTCCTGATGCACTGGCCAACTCTCTGTAATGAGGCTTTACCTATGCTTAATGAGAGACCCGACCCCTCTTTGATGAAGGGGTTGTGATTGCCTGCATGAAGTCCTTTTGCCTAATGCAAAGTCGAGGAAATGTTTTTATGCACTAGCCAAGTTTTACATGTTTAAAGAAATGCATATTTTCACCAGATGCTTGGTTCTCTTTGCCTAAGAGAATGTGTAGTCCTGATCCAGGAAATGCTTATACCTACTGGAAGGTTTCACCTCTGCTAATTAACTGTGCTACATTTAATGAAAGGTTATTCATACCTAATGACCTGGCTCTATGACATGGTTGTTTATTCTGCCCAATGCCATGATTATGGTGGCCTGTTGACATGTTTATTCTGCAGGAAAGGTTTATTCTTGCTTAACGAAGCGTTACACCTTCAATGAAATGTTTACTCCTACTTAGTGCCACATTTCCTGAAAGCCTACAGTTACCTACTGGAATGTTTACTGTTGTGTAAAGAAACGCTATTTTCTTTCCTGACAGGGTTATTGCGATATGCTGTGGTGGTTAGAGAATCACACCCTTTACTCCTGCAGTGACATGATTATTGAAATGTGCTGCATTGATGATGAATGTTTTTGTTTTACCCCATGAAATGTTCTTGATTAATAGGGGTGCTGCTCTACTTATTCAGGCAGCAGGTAATGTGTTGGTTTTCACCCTAACGAAATGTTCTTACTCTCACCTGATGAAAAGTATATCTTTACCAAATGAGCTGGTTCTTCCTGTCTAAGGACCAATTTAATCCTGCTAGGGAGTTTTATTTAATGTTCATCCTTGCTTGGTGAGAAGTTAATTGATTTGCTTACTGAACAGGTTACTTACCTGATGACCTGTGGACTCTTGCTGCAGGAAACGCTCATCCTTGCCTGATGAGCTGGTTATTCATGCGAAATGAGATGCTCACCTTCGATGGGTGCTTTGTTTTTTAATGCCTAATGAAATGTTTCTTCCTGATTAAGGAGATGTTCACCCTGGCGTAAGGATGTGCCTATCTCGGCGCAAAGTGATTACTGGGAAGTCTACTTCTAACGAATGAAATGTTTTACCCTGGTTTAATGACATGCCAATTTCTAATGCAATGAAAAGTTTGTTGTGAAGTAATGGAATGCTAATTCTCTAATGAAATGTTATTGCAACATGGTAAATTGGATATTGAACTGCTCCCTTTACTCCCCTCTAATGAAATGCTTTGATGAGTAATAGATACTGTGATTTTCCACTCCTGAACCTTGAGCTTAGATAAAAGTTATTTGATTTTTAATCAAACTCACTGGAGTGGCGTCAGTAATTGCGTGTGCCTTTATTGTCTCAGTGGTTGTGTGTGCTGTGTAGTCACTTAACACCTAAGCTTTCGGGTGCCTACCTGCTCGAGCCAGGCTACCCCCGGGGAACTGGTGACCCCATATCCTACAACATGTCTAAAACTTCTCTTCTTTTATTTATTTTTTTATTCTCAAAATGACATTTAAACGAAAATTTGGTTCAAAACAGTTAATATAATTTATTTTAAAAAAATATCAGAAATAAACATTAGAAATTAGGTTCAGAATGCAAGTTTTAGCAAAGATTGATAGTTCTCAAAGTCCATTTTCTCTTCTAACATCCCTAACTAGAATCCCTAATTAAAGTGCATTTACTGAAAAACAAAAGTTAAAGTCCCCCCCGCAAAGTTCTTACGTGTCCAAGTCAATCAGCAGTCCGACAGCATGCCAGCAGGAAATTGAAGAAGCGTTTTTTAGTTGACAAAATCAGCACTTATATACCTTTTTCACTAGCTCTATCTAAAAGAGTAACTTTCGGAGAAAAGTTGAGTCCTCATTGGTCAATTAGGGTCGGATGAGCATAACCTTGTTGATAAATTATATTTTTTCTACCTGTCAGGTGTTTTTTTTAATGTTCCCATTGTTTCCACAGTCCGGCCTAGTCAAGTTCTTCACTTTGCAACGTTACACGATTTTCTCACGTTCAGAACCATTGCTCTCAGCACTTGGCAGCCACCTAGACTTCGAGGCCACCACAACCTTGAACCGCCTTCCGCACAGGCAGCTCGCATTCACTCTTGTCAGTTGTTAATGAGCATGCTTCTTGTCTTAAACTGTCAAAGCAGGCCAGTGACTCCATCTTGTCTTAGGCCTCACGAGCCAGAATGAGAACTATCATAGAAACAAGCACAAATGAACGTTTAATTTGAGAAAAATGGCCCATTCTGTTTACCTCCCCCCTTGCTAAGGTGTTGCTATTAGTAATTACCTAGCAACAAGCTACATATACACATTCTAGGGAAGAGGTGTGGCACCGCGGCTAGGGCGACTGACTTTGGAATCTGGGGATCAACGTTCAATCCGGCGGCAGATCAGCCCAGCACCATGTGACTCTGGGCAATAGCTTGCTTAATCCTCCAGACGGGTGATTGTGTGCTTTACAAATGTGGATTGTTATTCTATAATTACTTTTGGCCCTAATTTCAGCCACACATACAGGGACAAAAGCACATTTATGCTCCCTTCCATTATTTTAAAGCAGCATATTAATACATAACACGACAAAGTGACACAGTTAATAAATTATGTTTGCAACACAAGCAAGAATTAATCTCCCACGTTTTGATGTGTGCGTGACAATTTATTCTAAAGTGATTAGTCCGTGCAACACTCCATTAGTTCAAATTATACGTTATTGAAGTATGACTGCACAAGGGGTGCACAACATTTATTTCCTCCACCTTGCTCCATCACGGTCATTAATTCCAGCCCCCTTGCCTGGCACCCTGTGCATGGATGGGGGAGGGGATCTTGAGGTTCGGCCTCCCCTAGAGTGGGCGGGGCTTCAGAGGAGACGTCACAGCAGTCTAATAAGGCTAAGTTCGAAGTTAGCCTGGAAGCAGGGATGACAATGTAAACCCGCGCGTGGCCATCTGTCGGCAGTCATTAGAATTGCAGTCTTTAGTCTGAAGGAAATCTCGAATGAGGCCATAAAGGAGAGATGGTAAATCAGCTATACCCACAATGCATCTGTGTAAGCATAAAACTGTCACCGCAGCAAAAGACCGCTAACAATAATTATTGGACGTAGATTTTGATACTATTTTGTAACATCGGAGCTGATTCTTTTAGTTATATTGAGGACTAGAAGGTGATGCCGCCCTAATTGTGTTATGTTCAAAAATACATAGGACAGTGTAACATCGCTTATCACGTTACGATATAACTATGGATTAAAGTTTTCTTTGAGGAAGATGAAAAGTGCTCAAGGTTCTTTTTCAAAAAGGCACAGCAAGTGCAAAAGGTAATGAATGAACTGAAAGACACAAATGGACAAACACAAAAGGGCACAGAGAAAGTAGGGAAAATAACAACAGCCTTTTTTTCCCAATTGTACAAAAAAGAGCCATCGGATATAAGTGCATGTGAAGATTTTCCAGGGTCTTTGCAGAGCTCTTTATCCCAAGAGGAACAACATTTTCTAACCACCCCCATTTCAGGAGAAGAACTCTTCCAAATCATTCAGGAAGCCCCAAAAGGATCAGCCCCTGGGCAAGACGGCCTTCCATGGGAGTTTTACAAAGCTTTCTGGGGGCTTATTGCAAAGGATTTTTGGAGTCTGTTGAAAGAATGCTTGGAAAAAAATGTTTTACCCCCCTCCTTTCCACAGGGCATCATCAAACTGCTGGAGAAAAAGGGGGACAAGCTGGACATCAACAATTGGAGGCCAATCACCCTCTTGAATGTGGACAGTAAGATCCTAAGTAAAGTCCTGGCAGGAAGATGCAGAAAGGTGCTGGCCTCCATCGTGCACCCAGACCAAACATGTGCGGTCCCAGGAAGGAAAATCTGGGACAGCTTGAGCATCATTAGAGACACCTTGTGGTTAGCGAAAGACAGGGGGAATCCACTAGCTATCTTGGCCCTTGATTTCCAGAAAGCCTTTGACTCCCTAAGTCATGAATACCTTTTTAAAGTGCTCAGGAAAATGGGATTCCCAGAAGGTTTCATCCAAACTATTGGCTTAATATACACTGGATGTGAAAGCCAGGTCCTTATAAATGGTACACTATCTGAGGGGTTCCACATTGAATCAGGGGTCAGGCAGGGATGCCCCTTATCACCGGCACTCTTTGTATGTGCAATTGAACCTCTCCTATGTGCCATCAGGAAGGACAAGTGCATTACTGGCCCTCTGGTACCGGGCAGCCAAGGCAAACAGGTCAAATGTGTAGCATACATGGACGATGTCACCATTGCTTGCACTGACGCTAGATCCATAAAAAGAACTTTCCTTATAACCCAACTCTTTTCCCTAGCAGCTGGGCTACAGGTGAATGTGGAGAAAACACACTGCATGACGGTGGGACAGTGGGACAAACTGTCTCAGCTGCCAGTGAAACCTTCTAAAGACCCAGTAAAAATACTGGGGATTCTTTTTTCACAGGACATGAAGGGAGAAATAAACTGGGAGAAGATCCAGACAAAGCTCAAGCAGAAAATGGCGCTCTGGACGACGAGAACACTTTCCATGGAAGGGAAAGTCTTGGTGCTGAAAGCAATATGTCTACCAATCCTGTTGTTTATTGCCATGATCTTCCCTCCATCATACAGGTGGACAAAAGTGACACAAAGACTTTTTGCAAACTTCTTTTGGGGGTCAAAAATTGAAAAACTAAAAAGAGAGACAGTTTTCAAACTACCCACAAAAGGAGGGAAAGACCTGCCAAACCTCCATGACTTCCTGATGTCACATTTTGTTAAAAACGTACTGGGGAATGCAAAGAAAGACTCACATGTGGCTGCCTACACACTGTTTGCTACAAGCTTCATCTTATCAAGAGAGGGAATATGTAAACTGGACAATACAAAGCCTTTTTTACTAGAACCACCCCCTGCGTACAAAGGCATCAAACCTTTCTTCAAGAAGCTGGAAGAGAGGCAAATTCAAGCGAAGGACATCACACCCCAGATGGCCTTAAGCAAAGAACTGAAAGAAACTGACTCAGTGACAATGGTAAACAACTTATCAGAGAAGCAATCAGGGAAGGTTTGGGAGATGGTGAACCACAAAGACTTGACAAACTCCCAGAAAGACTTGGCATGGATGATGGTATCCAAATGCCTACCAGTGAAGCAATTCCAACATGCAAGGAAACTGGCAAAAACAGCAAGATGCCCAACACCAGGCTGTGCAGCAGATGAATCCCTGATGCACTTCATTTGGAACTGCGGCGGAGCACAAAGCATGTGGAAGGCAATGGGACAGCTCATTAAAGAATTAACAGGACAGGCATCCCTGTCCTATGAACTGGTTCTATATGGGTTGGGCATGAATTGCAATGCAAATAAAGAAAGGACACTATGGAGAATAATAAACTGTGTGAAAGAGGCGATGTGGGAAAACAGGAACCTTTCCTTGTACAAACACCAAGCAATCACGGAAAAAGAATGCCAAAAACTTGTTTTCACTAAAATGTTCTCTTACATGTGCATAGACACCCATAGATTTGGACAAGAGTGGGCAAAGGAAACCTGGAAAATCAGGAGTTGGTCTGGATGGGTAAAATGAGAAATCTTGATGGAAAACCACCAAAGATAGCCTGATGCGCTTCTTTGAGAATGGTTAAATGTACAGCACCCAAATATAAGGGACTGCTTAAAATGTAAACCTGACAAATAATTTTAAATAAAGTATATTTTTACAAAAACATTTCGTATGGCGCTGATGAGAGACTCTTCAAATTCAATTTTCGTAAGATCTCTGTTCATTGAGATCTGATGGAAAAGTACAAAGATAGGAAGTCGTACGCTCTTCTGTGGTTTGATATCCCTTGGTCGTTCAAGATCCAGCTAAATCGCAAGTTCCGACTTATAGAACTTACGCTTTCTGCGATCCTGAATACTGCTTCTCTTTAGCGCCATTTGAAAGTGCTTACAATTCCCAAGATCCCCCGGGCACTACTCGACGTCGTTTCTGGTTCTAACAGAAGGAACAATAGTTCAACAAAGTCGTATTCTCATTGGTGCAGGCGGAGCCGCAGCTCTGACGTGACGATGTAACCCCTCTGAGGACCTCTGTTGGCCGTCAGTGACATTGCACTCTTTATTATTATTATTATTTTCATATTTATATAGCGCAAATTCGACTCGAAGGTATTGTAGCGCTTTACAAGCACCGTATTTACATTACACATTCAGGCACGGGGAGATTAAGGGGCAGATGTACAAGCCCCTTGCGCCTCTTTTACGCCGGCGTTGCGTAATTTTTGTGCAAGGGATGCAACATGCTGCGTGGTATTTACAACGTGACACATCTTGGAGATGCGTCACGTTGTAAAGCCCTGCGCCAGAAGTAGGGGGTTCCTGCGTTGGAGGGGCGTTACGGCGCAGGAACGCCTCCTAAAAGTGGCTGAGTGAAATCCACAAGATTTCACTCAGTCACTTTTGAGCCCATGCTGCGTCAAAACCATGCGCCTGCTTGAAGCAGGCGTAAGGATTGACGCAGCATTGTTAAAATAGGGCCCCCCAGAGCATTGCTGGAGCTGCGTCGCTCTTGCAACGCAACTCCAGCAATGCGCTGCCTTTACGGCACAGATGCGTCTTCCATCTGTGCCGTTTCTGCCCCAAGGTACGTCGCATTGTAAATGCTGCGCATCCATGGTGGCGGAGGCGTGGCGCACAATAACTGGCACATCCCTGCTGATATTCAGGGATGCGCAAGTTATTGTAAATCTGCCCCAAAGTGATTTGCCCAGAATCACAGGATGTGGAGGCGACCCGAGCAAAAAGCAAGAAGTGCCTTCAAGGCCAGTGCGAAGCAAGGCTAGGCGCTTGCTAAACAAGCATTTGCAATGCAATAGGTCTTGCTCTTGTGAGAGTGTAAGCTATTGGCGTTGTAAATGACAATGCCTTTTATTTATGCTTTAAAAACCAAAACATAAATAAAAGGTATTGTTATTTAGAATATCAATATCTTAAAGCTTTGACGGTGGCGGCAATTCCGCCACGGTGCAGGCGTTCTGATGAGTGGGCGGGGCTGCGACGGCCGTTGGCCGTTCGCAGCACTGGGGAGGGAGTGCTCCCGTCGGCGGAACGGGTTAAAGTCGCGTAAATGCGAGCCCAATTGCATTGCAAATGCTTGTTATCTTGCCAGCATTTTCTGATCCCCGAACCTTATTTTCGAGGTGCTGCTGACCCCCTACTTCCTTTGCCCATACCTAGTGTATGTAGCTTAAGCCGGCTCTGGAGGTGCCCCCTTCTTCACAGTAACACGCAGCGGCACCTCTCTTTGCTGTCACGTTAGTGTTACAAGGGTCATCCGCTCTCTCTTCCTTGAGGCTACTTCACGCTGTCATCCCGCTACGATACCTACTGACTTTGCTTTCCAAAGTCTCAAAGAGTGGAACATTGCGCACTATCCATAATATCTCCCTGGTGGTATATGGGAATATTCATACAGTTAAAGATCAAACCTTGTCAGGGCCAAACCAATCTCCCATCCTTCAGAGGTTGGTAAATTGGAGAAAGTTTAAACCTTTATTTACTAGAGCCTAGACATGTAGAAGTGCACTGTGAAATTCTACATAAAAACAAATTATTTCCTATAATACAGAAAACGCTCTAATGCTATATTCCATGGAAGAAAGCCTGCCTTTACTTGATCTTTTACACGCCTGGAACGCTGCCCCTGGAGAAGCCTAATGGCATGTCACAGCAAAGAGGTAAACACTGTGAAATAGGCAGGTTACAAGCAATGTCTTTACAGACTCAGGAGCAGATTTACAAGCCCCCTGCGCCACTAGTACGTCACAAAAAGTGACGTACTAGTAGCGCAGGGGGCTTCTCCATATTTATTAGGAGAGGAAAAGCCACCCTGCGTGACTTTTCCTCTCCTTCTAAATATGGCCCCTTCACACGCAGCAGTTTGTGTTGAAGGGGCTTTCCATGGGTGTGTTGCTGTGGGTGTTCCCACGCAACACTCATGGAACAAGCACATCTCCAGATTTACATGAAATCGTAAATCTGGAGATGCGTGTGAATTTTACGCCACCCTGCAGCACGCATTGAAAGAGGAAAAAGCCTCTTGTGATTGTTTTTGTGCAGGAATGTGCCGCTTTCTGCACAAAAGCAATCTCCCCTTGACGCAGGCATCCTTGCACCATGGTGCAAAGGAGCCTGCACCGGCGCATGACTGCAGTTTGTGCGCCTGCGCCGGGGAAAGCACAGAGATGCAACATATTCTTGTAAATATGTCACATCTCTGTGCTTTCCAAACTAACGCAGCATGGCACAGCAAAATGACTTTTTGCACCGTGCTGCGTCACTTTGTTGTAAATTTGCCCCTCTGTCTATACCCTTCCTCCCTAAAGCGCACAAAAGCAGCAATGTGTGATGAGGAATACACTGCCTCCATATTGTCAGTCGCAGCCTGGGTGCCTCCCATCCCCCCCGTGCCCACCTCCCTATGCTAACATATCCGGCCCCGGAACCTATGGGCAATGGATCGCCCATGCATGGCATAGAGCACTTCCTGGGGGGCGGCCGGGGGGGTTTGGGGGGTTCGGGGTGGTGGGGGTACTCAGTGGCTCTCAGGTGGGGGGTACGAAGGGGCTGTTGAGAAAGACTGCAAATGACTACAAATTGGGAGTGGCTGTTGACGCCGAAGCCACAGTAATTACACAGAAATCGTAAATCTGGAGATGCGTCTGAATGCTACGCCACCCTAGAGGTGGCGGAGCGAGGCGCAACAAGGAGAAATGCTTTCATTTCTCCTAGTTTTTTCCTCTTTCAATGCATGCTGCATTCTACAATAAAAAACAACACAGACTATAAATCCATTAACCATAGGGGGGAGATTCTCCAATGAAACAGTAAACGGCGATTTAGCTGCATTTTTATCCGACATTTGCGAATTTGCACGCACTCTTTCAATCACTCCTGGGCCCCTCTGTCTAAACGCTGAGGCGCCATATTGGGAGGGTGCAGGTCAGTCGGCTAGTCGTTTCGCCCCTGACTGCATAAATACTGAGGCTAACGCGAGCGCGCTAATCAGAGTCCTCCTGAGGCTGGAGCCGGGAGTAGACACTTTTTCAAAAGGTAATATTGTGATTGCCTGTGTTATTAATTGTTTTTAACTGCTTTTATTGTTGAAACATTCGAAAACAGTTAACGGCGATTTAGCTGTATTTTTACCTGACATTTGCAATTTTGCACACACTCTTTCAAAAACTGCCAGCCCCCGCTGTCTAAATGCGGAGGCGTCATTTAGGGAGGAGGCAGGTCGGTCGGCTAGTCGTTCTGCCCCTGACTGCATAAATACTGAGGCTAACGCGAGCGTGCTAGTCAGAGTCCTCCTGAGTCTTGAGCCGGGAGTAGACACTTTTTCAAAAGGTAAAAATGTGATTGCCTGTGTTATTAATTGTTTTTAACTGCTTTTATTGTTCAAACTTTTGAAACAGTAAACAGTGATTTAGCTGCATTTTTACCTGACATTTGCGATTTTGCACACGCTCTTTCAATCACTCCCGGGCCCGCTGTCTAAACGTGGAGGCGCCATCTTGGGAGGTGGCAGGTCAGTCAGCTAGTCATTCCGCCCCTGACTGCATAAAAAACAACACAGACTATATATCCCATGAACCATAGGAGGATGAGTCTCCACAGTAACCATAGTCCAATCATACTCCAATCCGGTGTAACTGTATGACGTCCCTTCATGTTCTTCTTCACTGGAGGAAGTTAACCTTGAACGCGTGTCCCATTCAAATTTCTAATCATTCTCTTCCACATAGAGGTAACTTACATTATCCAATTCTTTATAATATTATATGATTCTTTATTCACAACTATGGTTTTAACACCTACATTTCTTTACATTTTTAGCCACAGTTTAGCCACGCCCCTAGAGGTGGGCTACAAATCAGGGCAGCTACATGGCCGCGCCAGAGGTAAGCCCGTCTGCGCCTGGACGGCGCCAGGGACCACTCTAGGGGAATCAATACAAAGCTACAGGGGCAGTCCAACAACCCTGAACCAGGGACAAACACACGATATACCCAACAGGAGGTTCAGGTAGAGAAGTCACAGAAATTTTGCAACTTATTGTGTAAAGTAACAAAGAACAAGGAAAAGAAGAGAGAGGGGAAAAGAAGAAGAGAAGCCTATACAATCATATATTGAAAATTATACAGATTTCAAAAAAATATCGTGATTTATTACATTTTAGGAAAAATATTTAAATATTTAAAAGAACAATTACGCTCAAGACAAAAGGTTGGCATATAAAAAACAAACATATTATAAACCAAACCAGTGGCTTAACAGAAAAAAACATTACATGTAACAGACACAGCACAAACAGAAATAGTGTGCCCTTCAAACAAATTATGGCCACAAAGAGCGTCAATGGCTTTTCGACCGCTGTGTTAATGTACAGTCATCATCAGGACTTGAATTTGATTGAGCATACCATCGCTTGTAATTAAAATTACTGGACCCACCAATGGTCAGTAGTTGATAGTTCAGTTCAGACTTGGAAACAAAATCCAGATTAGGTACTGCGCATCCGTAGATGGTGGTCAAATCAGTAATCGATATCAAGAATCCACTTGATTCTGCGCCCAATAAATTGGCGTGATTCGTATCTTCAAAGGGGGCTAAACGAGGCTGGGCTGGACCACGGACCTTGGCAGCGTCAGATAGGACTTATCCCCTATTATCCGTGAGATTACTATGTTTTAGGTTTAAGGTTATATCATTGTAATATTTGTATTACATTTCTAACTTGAGCGATACATGATAGCTACGGTGTTTTAAACATTGGTTTTGTTGTCCCCTCAAAAAGCTTAAACTATGTCTAAACTTCGATCCGGTAAAACTATCTCAGCATCAGCCACAATGGATAACTACTTAGTTAAAGTAGTAAATAAAATCAACAGTGATCGGCGAGCTTCATTCAGTCGGGGTAGTCCCCCTGCCTCCCCCACTAATGTGTCCGCCTCTTTTGATACACCGGTGCTAGACAACAGCCGTAATCAAGGCAACCAGTCTATAATAAACAATAAAATTACCAATGATATTCTGGTTTCCCCAGTATCAAGCTAGGTTGTGCTAGACGATGATCTCTTTGAGTCCTCACAACAACCTTCCCCCGTGCGCAGAGTAGTAAGGGCATGCAGGAAGCTACCTAATAAACGGGGGGACTAGGAAAATTAAAAGAGTGGATATACCCCCAAAAAACCCAGTGGGAACTGAGACCCCAGAAAAGGAGGGGATGTCTACTTTGAACCCTGAGCAATTTGATTTGTTAGTTAGTATCATTGAAGCCAAAATGGAAATGATTATTAAACCATTAGTAGCCAAATTAAATCAGGTCTCAAACGAAGTAACTAGACTGGGTGGCCTTTTGAAGACTCATATTGCCCTGGCCGAAATCAACAAGGTCACAAAAACGGGTAATAATGTAAGCAAGGATGTTGCATTACCATCTAAGGGGGGGATTAGGGTAAACCAAACAGTCATTCCAGTCCAATTGCCCACAGTGATCCAGGGAAACCAAGTGAGCCAAGGAAACAAAGGGGCTTATTATCAAGGACAGGCGATACATTATCGCCCCTTTTATCGGCAGGAAACTGCCAAAAAAGCGGCGATAATGGCCTTGATAATATGCTCTATGAATTCCAATCGAAGCCCATGTTAGATGTGAACACATCTAACATGGGCTTCGATTGGAATTAATAGAGGCCATTATCGCCGCTTTATCAGCAGTTTCCTGCCGATAAAAGGGGCGATAATGTATCGCCTGTCCTTGATAATATGCCCCAAAGTATCTAAGGATGGTGAGAATACAGGGGGGTGGACAGGAGTGAGGAGAAGACGTTTTATTAATCTCCCCCAGATTGCGCCCCCTACGTGGTTGTTTTAACTAATGTTCCCCCGGTTGACACCCACTTAAGCCAGCTCCAACAGGAATCTCACGATTCTCTGAAGAATAAATCTGTTTCATGGTTGCACAAACACTGTGGATTCCCAATCGCATACTCTAATGATATATTAACTACTAGATGGGTTAACTGGATTGGTGACTCCAGAAAGACCAGCTCGGGGGACTGTGTTATTATTATTAATTTTAAGTACCCCCAACACGTTGCTACAGTTCTGCTTAGAGCAGCCTCCCTACCGTTTGCTGAAAACGGAGTGTGTGTACATCCACTTGGCTTCTTTTATAGTCACCTCAGTAATGTAACACCCACCGATACTAACCAACCGAAGCCATTCTCACCTTTTCTTAGATCAGGTCTAGCTATCCCACTACAAAATCGCTTCCATGCCTTAAACAGCTTGGACTCCAATGATTGACTTATTCCGGACAACCCACTGCCCCGGAGTGAGTATATTAATACCCCGGCAATCGGAATAACTGAAAGCCCTACAGTTTTTACGTTAACTAGGCCGGGGAATTCCAACCTGTTGAATGACCATGAGGGCCCACCTATTGGAAATCCAAGGGAAATAGATAGACCCACTATAACCCTGCCACCGGATAGGGTCTGTTCAGTGAGTAATGGGATAATCATTACTAGCTGGAATGTTGCAGGACTGAAATCTAAGGGGAACGACTTGGGCTGGTCAAATTTTATTAATAGCTATGAAAATCCATTGTTTCCAGGAAACTTGGTGTAGGGAAGAAGTAAACTACAAGGTTTTTGTTTCTTATAATCTGCAGGCGCAGGGGAATGGGCCAGGCGGAGCCAAAGGGGGTTTACTAATCCTACTATCTATCAAGTGCCCGATCATTGTAAAAAAGTATATTACCGTTGGAGCACACGCCCAGATCCTCTGGTTATTAGACGGGCGTGACCATAACATTCTTCTGGTAAATTATTACAACAACATTTTCGATAACTCCAGGGTAGTAGATGTTGATGACCTCGCTAGTACTGTAGAAACTTTAATTTCAGATGTAAATGTTTCTTTTGATTTTGTCTGGGTTGGAGACTTCAATATCCCATTATGTGAATTGCCAACGGGGAAAATATGTGGGTTTACTGATGATATCGACATGAATGATTTACATTTTGGACATAACCGTTATGGAGAGGCTTTAAATAATCTCTTGGGATGTTATGACCTGGAAATCCTGGGGTTTCTAAAGGACGAATATGGCCAAATTATCCCTACATTTAAGAACTGGTGCTCCAGTTCGGTTATTGACCATGTGATTGTCTCCTCCAATGTTGCATCCTATTGTGCTCCTCCTAGGATTGAAATAACTACCATAAGTGACCATAATTGTATAATCTTGAAAACCACCTTATGAGGTGACCGTTTTGTCAATTTGGGTACCACAGTCTCCAATCTGGAACCCCATAGACCTAACGGAGTTCATTTAAGATGGGTTGGGGATAAAGCTACCAAATTAGTTGGCTCTATTGTCAGGAATTGTATGGGAGAAATCTCTTTTATACTTGACAACTGTGCTGACTATAAACAGGTTTTATGTGCTTTTAATGATATTAATAAATTTATTGAGGTCAGGTTCACCAAACCTAAAGGGGGTCAGCGTAAAAATGAATTGGCCTGGTTTAACCACTTATGTTCCAGGCTAACTGAATTAAAACATGCTCTTGCTAAAAAGCCCAGGGACTCTGACTCTAGACGAGAATATAAATGTGCCTTAAAGCAAAGGAAGAGCGAGCTACAACAGTCGGCATGGGATTCTCTCAACCAGGCTGCTGAGTGCTCCAATAGTACTCTGTTTTGGGCTACTGTGAACTCTCCTTTCCTTAAGGGCAAACATTTGCCAGAGTTAACTTCTAACGTCCCAAGCAATGATTGGATAGCCCATTTTTCAGAGATTTTTGATTCTAATAGCTGCCTGGATACCGACCTGAGAACGTGGGAAGTCCTACCCCTGGATATTACAGTCAGCGAGGTAGAACTTGGCATACGGGCAAGCAAGGGGGGGAAAGCCCAGGGACCCGATGGTGTGCCTATTGACGTCTATAAAGCAGAGCCAGAGTTGTGGAGCCCTCTTCTGGCCATTGCTTTCAATGCTGCAGTATGTACCGAGGCCCCTGAAAGATGGGGGGAATCAAATATTATCCCTATACATAAAAGGGGCAGTAGGTCTGAGGTCAATAATTACCGCCCGATCTCTCTTCTTGACTCTTCAGTCAAGATTATGAGTCGAGTTATGCTAGCAAGGCTAGAGGAATGGGCCGAGGAAGAGGGTATCTTCGCTGATAGTCAGTATGGATTCAGAAAGGGCAGGGATACACTCGAGCAGTGTTTAAATCTTGATCTATTGATCGGGACGTACACCGAAGCTAAACCAGGGTCAATTTACCTCTGCTTTGCAGACCTCAGTAGTGCCTTTGACATGGTTGACCATTCTATTTTATGGTCAACCCTGTTACAGTTAGGAGCACCAGAGGGCATAATTTACTTTCTGGCCAGACGGTATAGGAAATTAACAACTTGTGTGCGCTTTGGCACTAATGGTGAATGCACCCCAAAATTTGTAGTTAAAAGAGGGATTAGACAGGGCTGTGTATTGGCCTCCCTCCTTTTTATTTTATTTATTAATGGAATGGACGAGATTTTAAAAGGTGTTAAAGCAGATGCCCCCATGATTAATGGAATGCCAGTACCGGTGTTATTATACGCCGATGACGCTGTCTTGCTCTCCAGAACACTGTTAGGATTACAGCGTTTGATTAATAGATTTTCCACCTTTATCATAGATAGAAAACTAATAATTAATAAGGGGAAAACGTTTACCATGACCTGTGGGGCCAAAAGTAAAGCTCCTAACTGTTTTTTTATCGATAATGACAAGGTGCGTCAGGTGGATACATTTTGTTATCTCGGTATAACCTTCTCCAAAGATAGATCATGGTCCAACGAATTTAAAAACATCCGCATTAAAATGGCTAAAAATGCACATGGTGTTTTCAGATTTGCTCATAAGGTTGGGGACCGACGTGCAAATGATATGCTTAAGATCTATCAAGCCAGGTGTGTTACTATTGCTCTTTATGGAGCCGGTGTATGGGGGCATAGATGTGACCATAAGTTGCAGCAGGAGGAAAATTCTTTTTTGAAAAAGCTCCTGTCGTTGCCAACTTCTGCTTCTACCGAGTTAATTCACCGGGAAACAAACTCCAACTTCCTGATCGATCAATTATCCCTGAGGCCACTTATGATCTGGCGGTCAATCTGGCTTCAGGAGGAATAATCTTTTACTAGATCGATCATCGAGGGTTGCCTCTTGTTGGACACATTTTCTAATATTCCCTGGCTAAAATAGGTGTATAGTTGTTTTTCTGAGATTTTTAATTTAAATGTCCTGGCTGACCCTGGCGCTGCAGCTCTAATCCCAAAGGCTGAGCTGAAATCTACATTTTTGGCCTTTTCTGTGAGAAAGAGAGCTGTTGCTAGCGGATCTTTATCAACTGTCACATTTTATAACAGCCATACTATTGTTGAAGGTTTTCCTCTCTACTTAATATGGATGACCAGGCCATCACACAAGTTTGTGCTAACCAGACTGAGGTTTGGTGCAGCACATCACCTAGTAGCTCTGCCAATTCTTAAAAAACATCCGCAGGGGCCATGTATGTGTGATGGTGTATCTAGACAAAGCACTTTGCACTTTCTTCTGATCTGTAAACTGTATATGAATTTTCGTACAACCTATTTTAAACCACTATTTCTCAAGTATGGAGTACGCACAGTTATGCAGGCCATGAGTCTTATTTTTAACTTGCAACATGTCGATGTCTGTTTTTTAACTGCTACGTTTTTAATCCAATCCGTAACAGCTAGGAAAAGTATGTGTTTTTAAACTATTGTGTTTGTTATTCTCTGGTAGCTTTTTTTTATCCTGTAAACCACTGTAATTATTATGCAATGTATGTGTTTTGTGCTTTTATGGTCAATTTTTTATGCACCGAATAAAGCTTCATGACTGACTGAATCAGTTAAGAACGCCCCCAAAGACATCTTTTGTATTGTCAAATAACTTACCTCATTGGAGCGAGTTACAGCAGTGATGTCGGCATCATTGGAGTATTGTAATAACGTTGCTACTTTCTTTTTGGAAAAAATTGAGTAGATCTACACCACCTTTCCAACAACTAGTAGGAATTTTACTTTTAATTCCCCAAAGAGTAAAACATCTCACGAGGGAATGTTCACTTTCCAACCACCAGCCGAAAGAGATATACTACAGCTTATGTCAGCAGTAAAATCGGGCTCTCCCGTGGATATTATCCCTCCAAACATTCTGCTACGAGGGAAGGAAGCTAATGCACTGGTGCTTACAAGCCTGCTGAATTTATCTTTCAGCTCGGGCCAAATCCCTACTAATTGGAAACATGCAATGCTGGTTCCTCTATTGGAGAAACTGTCCTTGGACCCGGCGCTCCCAGAAAATTTGAGACCAGTATCATTGATACCTTTTTTGCTAAAATAGCAGAGAAATTTCTTAACTCTAACTAACCAAATTTATGGAAGAAAACCAGGGGGCATATTATCAAGGGGGTTTATCTCCGCTTTTTTGGCTTTAAAAGCCAAGAAAGCGGAGATAAAATTATCTCCCTATTACCTGGAGTGGAGTGGTGTGGCTCACTGGTTAGAGGAGGCATACCCGGAAGCAGAGGACGGCCCGGGACCAGGGTTCAATTTCCGATGCGGCAGGGTCGTGGGCCAGGGTCAGCGGTCTTGATCATTCTCACCTCGGTGCCTACTCTAACCAGGGATCACACTCAACATCTCTGGGCATTAGCTTGCCTCATCTCCACAACGGCCCCCCACATACGCCGGGGATGCCGGGTTTCACCTTGGCGATACCCAGCAGGGACCATCTCACAGGGAAAGCCAGGACGGGTTCCCCAGTGGTCTACAGCGCTGAGATACCCCATGGTGGGGTGATACATGCGACACCATTACATTACATTACATTACATTACCTAGCTGTCGCTAACACCAGTTAGCGACAGCTAGTAGGAGATAGTGACCATCTTGGGCCCCACTTTGCATGTCAGTGATATTTATCACCAATGACATGCAAAGTGGGCGTGCCAAGATGTTAGCGACTGGAAACAGTCGCTAACATCGCTATCTCCTATTACTAACTTTTGGAGATATTCGCGCTAAGCGCGAATATCTCCAAAAGCTAACACCTGCCCTGAGCAGTTCTTAGCCATGTTATCCAATGGGAGGTGGATAACATGGCTAAGAGCATTAGCTTGGTAATGCATGAATATCGCTGACTTTTCAGCGATATTAATGCATTGCGGACGATTTTTATCGCATTTGCGATAAACCTTGGTAATACCAAGGTTTATTTGCGATAAAAATCGCCGCAGCTCAGCTGTAAATTTTTGTCTCTAACCAAGCAATAGCGATAATTATCGCTATTGCTTGGTAATATGCCCCCAGGTACTTTACAAAACTCAGTCAGGTTTCAGGGCCTTATACAGCAAAGAATCGGATCTACTTCTAGTCTCCAAAGCATTAAAAATAGCAGCGGATGAAGGTAGGACAGCAGCATTGACCCTGCTGGATTTGAGTGCAGTTTTTGATACAGTATCCCAAGGCCCTCTTTTGGAATGGTTGGGGGATGCTGGGATCAGAGGCCGCAAATGGGAAGGATTAAGCATTTCCTACAAGACAGATCCTTTCTCGGCCTGCAACGGTCCTTTAAATCGGAAATCTGTCCCCTGTTGCAAGGGGTGCCACAGAGCTCTGCCCCGAGTCCAACGTTATTTAACGTTTTAATGCGTCCATTAGCAGACATAGTCGTGAAACATGGGATGAGACTGGTGTCTTATGCTGATGACACACAGCTGATCATCACGTCAGAACATAAGGATGTAGGGGCTGGGCTTAAATTTAAAGTTTACTTAATTGACTTGGCTAACTGGATGAATCTCAGTTGCCTGCAATTAAATGCAGGCAAGACTGACATCATGGTAGTTAGTAAACAGCCTTCCATCTGGTCTCATATCCGATGGCCGGAGGAATGAGGGCCGACCCCGTTTCCAAAATCTAAGATCAAAAAATTGGAAGTATGGTGTGATAACACCCTATTGTTCACGGAACAGATATCAGCTCTGTCCGGCATGTGTTTTGCCCTTTTAAGGATATTACGGAAAAGCTTAGACCATCTACCTTGGGAGCAAAAAAGACCATTATTCAGGCGTTGATTAGATCTTGATTAGATTACTGCAACATTCTCTACCAAAAGCAATGTGAGAATGCTGCAGAAAGTTCAAAATGCTACAGCCCGGATATAATTGAATATCCCAGGATGAGCCCCTGTTGGAGTGGCCCTAAGGGAACCACGCTGGTTAGCGGTGCAGGACAGAGTACCTTTTAAAGCTTTGTGCTTTTGCCTTAGGATTCTGAACGAGAAAGGGCCTAGATATCTTCGGCCCCTACTCACCGTCTACAGACCTATTTGGAATATTACGTCTGCGGGTTCTGCAAAGCTGACCGTGCCAAAAATTCAAAAGGCACGCTTAGGCGGCAGATCCTTTAGCATTTTAGCAGCAAAAGCTTGGAATCAAGGGGCATATTACCTAGAAGTGCGTTAGAAAACGCACAACGCACATTTCCATATCGCCGGATTTTTTCGCCATGATAGCGCGCAATTATCAATGCGCATCACATAGGCGAAATGAAATCCGGCGATAGTCGGCGATATGGCACATTAGCGCATGAAAACAAACGTTGTTTTCATGCGTCAATGTGTGCATTGATAATATGGGGGGGTGGATTCAGCTTTATGATCGACACCCCCATGTTATCAATGCCCTAACACCTGGTCAGAGCAGGCGTTGGGAGACCTGCGAAAAACGAGCTTATCGCAGATCTGCCTCTCCCAACGCCTGCCTTGGTAATAGGGTGTTCCCACCTCCAACCACATTTTACATATGGTTGGACGTGGGAACGCCCACTTTGGATGTCATTAGCGATGTTTGTCGCCGACATGCAAAGTGGGCTTGAGGCATGTGTTAGCATGCCCTTGTTAATAGGACGCTGGAAGTATCGCCGCTTTTGAGGCACAATTCGCTGAAAAAGCGGCGATACTTCCCCTTGCTAATATGCCCCCACGTGCCTTTGGAGCTAAGGCTGTAGCCAGTGCCTAATTTGTAAAATATTAAGTACAGGTGCTCAAATGTTTGTCAGAGGCCACACCTACTTTTCTCCAGCTCCACCCACATCCTCAGCTTGCTCCACCCACTTACTCTATTAGCTCCACCCACATTCTCAACCGGCACTGCTAAAAGTCTTATGTATTAATACCCCATACCCGATCTGAATTAGAGCTAGGGAGCCTTCCTCCTAGTAAGGGTTTGATAGGAGGTTCGCCTGCCCTGTGGAGATTTGGAAAAAGATTAAATCAAAATACGGTGCGTAGCAAGCGAGCTTAATGGCTGCTATAGATGTTGGGAGGGGTGTGGGGTGGGGGAATTCTCCCCTCAAGAACATTGTGTAAAAAAAAGACCAAAATGGTGCACAACACATTTTCCATTAGATATTCAGCTGTATTAACTTTCAAAGCATAGTAAATCATAAATGATGATCTGACATAAGCACCCAGGCCAAAAATCATGGAAATCTCACACTGTGCTCAGACCAGGAAGCATGGAAACGTCACACAATGGCACCCAGGCCAGAAAGTATGGAAACGTCAAACAAAGGCACCCAACCCAAGCCAGTAGCGCTGGAACAATTTTCACAGTGTTGGTGCTACAGCTGTCCTAAATGTTACATCACTGAAGAAGTCATAAGATTGTGAAGAAATCCAAACATCACAGTAAGGACAAACATAGCAAAGGAGCCTTGCCCATTCTGGCGGAGGTGGTGAGGGTGTAGTGGTTAGGTATGTTGCAGTGGAGCATTTTGAATGTTTTCAAAGAAATCTGCATTTCCTAAGCTTTGTATGTACGAAACACATCAATACCCTGTTATGCTAGGAATTATGCAAATCCCTTTGGCTTAGCCTAACCAAAGGTCTGTTGCACGGACTCAAGGCAGCACAGAATGACAGTGTTAGATTATCTGCCTGCATGGAAGCAATGGAGTACCAATGATGCAATGGGCCCTGCTGCAAGCAAGGAAAATGCCCCCTTTAACTGTCATTGGGGTGGTCAGCAATTACCAGGGTTCATTGGGCAGCTCAGGGCTCTGTGGCCTGGTGCCACTGTACCTGCTGCACCAATACTAGCTATACCCCTGCATGTAAGAGAGGTAATATATCCAATACCAGGAGCGGCGTATTCCCTCAAAATTTAAAGCCACATTAAGTTCAACTGCCTGGACTTTCCAAAGCAGTACATTATCAATTAAGCACTTAGCACTCTTTTACTTGAAGGAACACATCTCTACCCAAATTGTGCCAAAGGGCCAAGGTCATATGACTCAGGAGTACTTCTATGTTCAGAAACAGTAGACTTAATTATTAAGTGTATGGGTGGGGGGTAGTTAAGCAGTGGAACACTCTGCTTTTAGACATCTAGTGGCAGCCTAAATCAATGAAATTTAGGACCACCCTAAAACTCTCCTTGTTGTATGATGTCATCATTTCTTATTACTAGTAAAAGACTCTAAAGTGCCTAGACAGAATAGGGCACAGTGTGTTCTATACAAGTGCTATTGCTATTATCACAATTCAAACCAAACGCCCAGTGCTTGGCAATGTCACAACCATGAAGAAGATATTAAACAAAATTCCAAGCATATTCTTGTCAATTACAGTTGTTTAACCATAGCAAAGCTATGGACCAAAATACATTTCCTTCAATAACACAACCATTCATCTAAGTAAAATGCAGCAAACAGATCAGATGAGATTGGAAAAGAGGACACCAGATATATTTTCTGAAACAGGAAGGCAAAGTGAAAGTGGTTTGCAACCTTCCAGGTTGAAATATATTATGTAAAGAATTTGTAGAGGTGTGCGTAGGCAGACTACTTATGCTTTCTGAGCAATTAAATATATTATGCAGAAAGCCAAGGGGGAAGATTCAGTGGAAGTTTCTGGTTTTCTGTTTCCCTGAGGCCTATCGTTAGTTAAACCACAATGTTTTGTGAGAGTCGCCGTTCAATTTTTCTAGAAGCAGAAGCCAGTGGTGCTACAGTAATTTACTTATGGTTTAAACAGAAAGCACTTGTACTAGGAAGTAAAAAGGAGGCGCCCTTTCCTTGCTTTATGCAATAGAAAATAAATCCATCATGACTCTCTCTAGCAGCATTTAGAACAACTTTGAAAAAAATAGACCCATAAATGTATAGGCTTCCATGCCCCACAATGTTTCTCTATGTTTACATGTAAAAGCAGTTGTGTGGCTGAGTTCTCTATTCTGGGGAAGCTTTTCATATCTTACCTTATACACCTTCCCTTCTGGAACCTTATATATACCATATATTTATATATATATATATATATATATATATATACACGTATATATATATATATATATATATATATATATATATATATATATATATATATATATATATATATATATATATATATATATAGATATACACACACCATATCTAATTTTACATACCATAACTAACATTACACACCACAGCATATATAACTTTAAATACCATGGGCCTCATTTATGAGGCCTTGCGTCAGTTTTGCGCTGCGGATGCGTCACTTTTTGTGACGCATCGGCAGCGTAAAACATGCGCCTTGTTGCGCCATATTTAAAAAGTGACGCATCTAGGTAGATGCGTCACTTTTTAAACCCCTGCGCCACATTATACCTGCGTCAGGTATAATGTATGCAGAGGGGGCGTTCCCCCGCAAAAAGCCTCGTAATAGTGACGCAGTGAAATCTATGAGATTTCACTGCGTCACTTTTAGGATGCGGTTGCGTCAAAATCTTGCGCCTGCCTCACAGCAGGCGTAAGACTGACGCAAGCCCTTTCACATGGGGCTTTCCCCATGTGAAAGGACGCATTGCTGGAGTTGCGTCACTTTTGTGACACACTCCAGCAATGCGTCACTTTTGCGCTTACAGATGCGTCAGAAATACTGACGTATCTGTAACTCCTTGCGACATGATGCGTCATACATTAAATATGACGCATCATTGGTGTCGCAAGGAGTGCGCAGTGAAAAGTGACGCATCGCTGTTTTCACGCAGCGATGCGTCACTTTTCATAAATGAGGCCCCATACACTTACCAAACCAATCCTTCCTAATCTACCACACCCACTATACTGACCTTCCATACCTACCTTATCTCCAAACTAACCTACCATACTGTTGCTAACCCATGTGGCCATAGTACAGTGTTGTGGGTACTTTTATTAAACCAAGCACTGACAAAATCCTTAGGTCAAGTTCAGCATCGGGGATAAAAATGTATTTTCTAATTGGCTGTGCAGCATAGGCGTAAAAATGCGGTGAGCGGTCAAGCTGAGTAAACTGGGTGACTGAGAGCATAATGCACGCCTCTGACAATAAATACTAATGCTGCAGCAAAAAGGTAATAAAAAGTTCTCCAGTTTTGTCAATATCCTTTTTAATTGCTGGTGTACTAGGAGAGTTTTTGCCTTCTGCAGGCCATTCTGTGCCTGCCCCTGACCCCTGTTTGTTGCCAGAAGACACTAGCTCGGTTGCTGCCTGGAGTGGATAGATCTAATGGACCTGTCCATGTGCGGCAGACTGGTGCTCGTTTCCTCTCTCATAGCTTCCGTCTGCTGTTCTTTAGATAGAAATGGTAAAAAAAAATGAATGTATGTGTACACAGAGATAATCGCTGACGCCTGACACAGAAATAAAGTCAAAGGTCGAATCTCTGATATAACTGGTGTAGATTCTTTCCAGAATAACACATTTTTCAACACCTCATGTCTTCTCCGAGATCGAGGAGGTCAGTCCTCTCTGCCGACCCTTGTGAACTACAAAGAGCCAATTCTTCGCAGTCAGAGCAACCCGACCTGAGTTGCAAGTTTAAGAGGCCTTTTCACCAGCCTCTCCCTACGAGTGTAATAATTTAAAAGAAGTTGTAAAGCAATTAAGCAAATAATCTTTGTGCACTGGGTCCGCGCAGGAAAGTCTTAATGTAAACACTGACGCTGTTACCGGTGGCAGGTGCCGTGCCACACACCAAGAAGCTCGTTAGGCAGCCCAAGCTACTGCTAGCCTCTTTACTATAATACTATTTAGTACTTACGGTTACGTGTGTGTTGGGCTGTTCCGAGGCACACTGCCGCTTAGTGCCTTTTTAACTAATATAAATACACTGACTGGGCCTGGTGGTGCTGCTGCTGCCCTTAATGTTGATCACTCATTACGGGGAGCGCGTGTGCCAGGGCGCGGGCGTGGCAACCTGAATAAAATAATTCTGCGTACGCCGCACAGCCCCTACCCCCGGAGAACTAAGGGGCATATTATCAAGGGGGTTTATCTCCGCTTTTTTGGCTTTAAAAGCCAAGAAAGCGGAGATAAAATCATCTCCCTATTACCTAGCTGCCGCTAACACCAGTTAGCGACAGCTAGTAGGAGATAGCGACCATCTTGGGCCCCACTTTGCATGTCAGTGATATTTATCACTAATGAGATGCAAAGTGGGCGTGCCAAGATGTTAGAGACTGAAAACAGTCGCTAACATCGCTATCTCCTGTTACCAACTTTTGAAGATATTCATGCTAAGCGGGAATATCTCCAAAAGCTAACACCTGCCCTGAGCAGTTCTTAGCCATGTTATCCAATGGGAGGTGGATAACATGGCTAAGAGCATTAGCTCGCTAATGCATGAATATCGCTGACTTTTCAGCGATATTCATGCTTTGCGGCGATTTTTACCGCATTTGCGTTAAACCTTGGTAATACCAAGGTTTATTTGCGGTAAAAATCACCGCAGCGCTGCGGTAAATTTTTGTCTCTAACCAAGCAATAGCGATAATTATCGCTATTGCTTGGTAAAATGCCCCTAAATCCAGCCCAATCTCAGTGTCC
The DNA here is from genome assembly GCF_964263255.1 of Lissotriton vulgaris. NCBI lineage: Eukaryota > Metazoa > Chordata > Amphibia > Caudata > Salamandridae > Lissotriton > Lissotriton vulgaris. The sequence continues at coordinate 223,891 of NW_028242891.1, forward strand.
CGCACACCGGAAATACTGTACTAAGGTCCTGCCAATGCTTGAATGCCTTAATAAATCTGAAATGAAACTTGACTGAATCTTTGCTCAGGCTCGCACTGCCGCGCCGCAACACATGTACCTTGCAAGTTTGCAGCACTCTTCTTCACCGGGAGTCCGGGACTCGGGGGCAGTAATCAAGTATGTTATCAACCATGTGAATAATGCTGCTTGCTTCAGACGGGTAGACCCGGCCCTGATAATTAAGTGCCGGTGCTAAGCACCGGAAAGCACCAGCACAAATTAAGCACTGGCTGTAGCCCTCAGTAGCGCTGTTTTATAAAAACACTAGCAGCCTGTCCCGACGTTGTCCGGGTATGAATTGCTGCCGGCCAGTAGTATATTGTTTCGTAGGATTTCATTTTGATAGCATTTCTTATCTGTAACAGGCCTGTGAAATGCTCCGATTCACAGTGCACTGTTGATGCACTTAAGAGTGCGCGTTCAGTAGTGTGTGAACTCGAGTTTCCCTACTTTATTTTCCTTGCAATATTATATAGCGCAAACTCGACAACATGGCATGAGCACAATTTACATTACAGAAGAACACATTCATTTGTGGTAGGCACGGGGAGACAAAGCGATTTGTCTGGAAACACAGGATGTTGAGCTGATGCCGAGATTCGAACGTAGCTCCTTATCTCTAAAGTTCGTAATTCTGGAACTTGTGGTGGGAGGTGTGTCTAAAAGTGTATGTCAGTGCTGGGCATCAATGAGGGAGACATGTGCATTTTTCCAATTGGTGGTGAAAAAATATGAGTATGTTGCTGGAGATGTGAGCCGCCGTGCCACCAGTGTACTTGCGGGGGAGGGTAAACACTCATTATTCCGCATCTTTCTTTCCGTATACCATCACTCCGCATACTTTTATTACGAAAGTACCATGACTCCGCAATGCCATTATAACGCATGGCATTACATTTTATATGCTTTTACCACGCATACATTTACAACGAAATTCGTTGCAAATGCATGAATGATAAAAGCATGTTTTTTTTTAAATGTTTGGATAAGGCAAGTATGGGTATAGGGGTATATGTTTTGGGGTACTGAGGTATATGTTTTGGGGTGTTTGGGTATTTTAAGGGTTCAGATATAGTTTTGGGTTCTGGGGTACAGGGGTATTTTTAGGGTTCCGGGCTAGGTTTGGGTTTTGGGGTATAGGGGTATTTTTTAGGGTTCGGGGGTAGGTTTGGGTTTTGGGGTACAGGGGTATTTTAAGGGTTCAGGGCTAGGTTTGGGTTTTGGGATACAGGGGTATTTTAGGGTGCTGGGCTAGGTTTGGGTTTTGGGGTACAGGGGTATTTTTAGGGTTCAGGGGTAGGTTTGAGTTTTGGGGTAAGGGGTATTTTAAGGGTTATGGGCTAGGTTTGGGTTTTGGGGTGCAGTAGTATTTTAGGGTTCAGGGGTAGGTTTGGGTTTTGAGGTACAGGGGTATTTTTAGGGTTCAGGGGTAGGTTTGGGTTTTGGGGCACAAGGGTATTTTAAGGGTTCAGGGCTAGGTTTGGGTTTTGGGATACAGGGGTATTTTAGGGTTCTGGGCTAGGTTTGGGTTTTGGGGTACAGGGGTATTTTTAGGGTTCAGGGGTAGGTTTGGGTTTTGGGGTACAGGGGTATTTTAAGGGTTATGGGCTAGATTTGGGTTTTGGGGTACAGTGGTATTTTAGGGTTCAGGGGTAGGTTTGGGTTTTGGGGTACAGGGGTATTTTTATGGTTCAGGGGTAGGTTTGGGTTTTGAGTTACAGGGGTATTTATAGGGTTTAGGGATAGGTTTGGGTTTTGGGGGAAAAGGGTATATTTATAGGGTTAAGATGGGTTAGTGTTTAAGGGTGTTGGGGTATTTTATAGAGTAAGGGTGGGTTATGATTATGAGGTGCAGAGGTATTTAAAGTAGGGGTGGGCGGAATTGGCGTGAACTTGGTACAATAAATCCACAATATTTCGTTCCGTCAGATTTCCAATTATTAAAACAGAAACCTCATATATTCAAGGTAAAATAACAAGTATTTCTACATGCTAAAATGCATATAGTCATTTCACAAAAGTGAAATTAGCTTCCAGCAAGCAGTGAGAGAGGTGATGATTTTGAGATCAAGCCCCTGCAAAGCATTATGGGAAGAGATTGGCAGTGGGAAGTGAATATTATAGTATCCAAATAATTCTACAAAGAGCTGCAGTTCACCTCGTCATCCCTAGTTGTCCCTGATGAGGCAAATGCAATAGCATTTAAAATAGTATACATCAAGCTGCAGTTCACCTCGTGGTCCCTAGATGTCCCTGATGAGGCAAATGCAATAGCATTTAAAATATTACACATCAAGCTGCAGTTCACCTCGTCGTCCCTAGAGGTTCCTGATGAGGCAAATGCAATAAGCATTTAAAATAGTATACATCAAGCTGCAGTTCACCTCGCCATCCCTAGATGTCCCTGATGAGGCAAATGCAATAGCATTTAAAATATTATACATCAAGCTGCAGTTCACCTCGTCGTCCCAAGATGTCCCCGATGAGTAAAATTCAATAACATTGAAACACTTTCATGAATGCTAAAAATTATGCTAATCTTATCCCATAATGCTTTGCAGGGCCTTTTAGTTGTATTTTTGCCCATAACTGTGCTTGTGGTGGTTCTAAGAGAATGGGACCTCCACTGAATTACTATTTAAAGGGAGCAGGAATGTATAGAACTTGGGAAGAAAAAACAACACTCGTGACGGAATGCCCCCAGCGATTGTCATGCCCCCAGCACACACCCACAGCACAATGCAGACATGCCCACAAGGGACTACTTTGCTGGCACGGTTCTTTTACCTTTTAAATGTATATGGTGGGCGTCTGCATAGCCTATGTCCTTCTGCTGCAACTGCACTTTCCAACGCTGTATTGGGTGTGTGGATTGGCGCTGTAGTTCCCGAGTTTTTCTTGCCAAAAGGTGTCTGTTCTCTCTTTATAATAGTAGTATAGAAGGGTGAGTTATGATTTTGGGGTGCAGGGGTATTTAAATTAGGGGTGGGGGGAATTGGCGGGAACTTGGTACAATAAATCCGCAATATTTCGTTCCGTCAGATTTCCAATTATTAAAACAGAAACCTCATATATTCAAGGTAAAATAACAAGTATTTCTACATGCTAAAATGCATATAGTCATTTCACAAAAGTGAAATTAACTTCCAGCAAGCAGTGAGAGAGGTGATGATTTTGAGATCAAGCCCCTGCAAAGCATTATGGGACGAGATTAGCAGTGGGAAGTGAATATTATAGTATCCAAATAATTCTACAAAGAGCTGCAGTTCACCTCGTCGTCCCTAGTTATCCCTGATGAGGCAAATGCATTAGCATTTAAAATAGTATACATCAAGCTGCAGTTCACCTCATGCTTACTAGATGTCCCTGATGAGGCAAATGCAATAGCATTTAAAATATTACACATCAAGCTGCAGTTCACCTCGTCGTCCCTAGAGGTCCCTGATGAGGCAAATGCAATAAGCATTTAAAATAGTATACATCAAGCTGCAGTTCACCTCGCCGTCCCTAGATGTACCTGATGAGGCAAATGCAATAGCATTTAAAATATTATACATCAAGCTGCAGTTCACCTCGTCGTCCCAAGATGTCCCTGATGAGTAAAATTCAAAAACATTGAAACCCTTTCATGAATGCTAAAAATTATGTTAATCTTATCCCATAATGCTTTGCAGGGCCTTTTAGTTGTATTTTTGCCCATAACTGTGCTTGGGGTGGTTCTAAGAGAATGGGACCTCCACTGAATTACTATTTAAAGGGAGCAGGAATGTATAGAACCTAGGAAGAAAAAACAACACTCGTGACGGAATGCCCCCAGCGATTGCCACGCCCCCAGCACACACCCACAGCACAATGCAGACACGCCCACAAGGGACTACTTTGCTGGCACGGTTCTTTTACCTTTTAAATGTATATGGTGGGCGTCTGCATAGCCTATGTCCTTCTGCTGCAACTGCACTTTCCAAAACTGTATTGGGTGTGTGGATTGGCGCTGTAGTTCCCAAGTTTACCTTGCCAAAAGGTGTCTGTTCTCTCTTTATAATAGTAGTATAGACTAGCAGCCCGTCCCGACGTTGTCCGGGTATGAATTGCTGCCGGCCAGTAGTATATTGTTTTGTAGGATTTCGTTTTGATAGCATTTCTTATCTGTGACAGGCCTGTGAATTGCTCCGATTCACAGTGCACTGCTGATGCACTTAAGAGTGTGCGTTCAGTAGTCTGTGAACTCGAGTTTCCCTACTTTATTTTTCCTTGGAATGTGATATAGCGCGAACTCGACAACATGGCATGAGAAGAATTTACATTACAGAAGAACACATTCATTTGTGGTAGGCACGGGGAGACAAAGCGATTTGCCTGGAATCACAGGATGTTGAGCTGATGCAGAGGTTCAAACGTAGCTCCCCAGCTCTAAAGTTTGCAATTCTAGAACTTAGCGGGAGCTGTATCTAAAAGTGTATGTCGTGCTGGCCATCAATGAGAGAGACCTGTGCATTTTTCTAATCAGTGGTGAAAAAATATGAGTTTGTTGCTGGACATGTGGGCCACCGTGCCACCAATGTACTTACCGGGGAGGGTAAATACCCATTATTCCGCAACTTTTTTTCCGCATACCATTACTCCGCATGCTTTCATTACGAAAGTACCATGACTCCGCAATGCCATTATAAAGCATGGCATTGCATTTGATATGCTTTTACTGGTACAGAGCAGGAATATCGTCGTAAAAATATCGACTAACCTAAATATCGCTGCAAAAATATCTACAGGAAGAAATATCGATGACAAAAATATTGCCTGACCAGAATATCGACAGACAGGTAAGTAATATCGTTAACATTAATATAGTTGTAATAAATATCGTTTACAAAAACATAGTTTACAATAATATCGTTTTTTAAATAATTATAAGTAATGTAGTGTTTTTAATGAATATTTGTAGTCAAAGTAGTATTTTTAGTACTATATTATTATTTAATAATGTATTTTCAGTTGAATTTAGTATTAATAGTGCCGTAGCGGGTTGTGGGTTTATAGGGGAGTAGGGTGGGAAGTAATTTAAATATAATGAAATAATCCATTAATTAATGTTTTAAATGAATATAAATAGTGTAATAAATAATAGTTAAATAATTTCAATTAGTTAATTGAATAATAATTATGTAATTAATTATGTTAATTTTTAAATTAATTTTAGGTGTGTGTACAGGATTTTTTTTAGTGAAAATGTTTTTGGGCAAAGGGGTATTTTTAGGGTTCAGGGTCAGTTTTCAGTTTTTGGGTAAAGGGGTATTTTTAGGGTTCAGGGTCAGTTTTCAGTTTTTGGGTAAAGGGGTATTTTTAGGGTTCAGGGTCAGTTTTCAGTTTTTGGGTAAAGGGGTATTTTTAGGGTCCAGGGTCAGTTTTCAGTTTTTGGGTAAAGGGGTATTTTTAGGGTTCAGGGTCAGTTTTCAGTTTTCGGGTAAAGGGGTATTATTAGGGTTCAGGGTCAGGTTTCAGTTCTTGGGTAAAGGGGTATTTTTTGGGTTCAGGGTCAGTTTTCAGTTTTTGGGTAAAGGGGTATTTAAATATAATGAAATAATAGATTAATTAATGTTTTAAATGAATATAAATAGTGTAATAAATAATAGTTAATTAATTTCAATTAGTTAATTGAATAATAATGTAATTAATTATGTTAATTTTTTAATTAATTTTAGGTGTGTGTACAGGATTTGTTTAGTGAAAATGTTTTTGGGTAAAGGGGTATTTTGGAAAGGGGCGACCACTCGGTCCCCCCGAACGTATGGCGGAGTGCCTCGATCCCCCCGGGAAGCCATTTTGGGCGGGAGGCGCGTCTCGGCTGGTATGCCCGAAGCGGCGTAGCCGGGGCGCGCTTTTTCCCGCCCTAGAGTGGGCTGGCCTAGACACTGACGCGGCTGGCCACGCCCTCGGGGCAGGCAGGGGCGGGTTTACGCCCGCCCTGAAGACGGATAAAAAGAGACGCAAGACCAGAAGGCATCCTCTTGTTCCTGTGCTCTGAAGCTGCACCTCCTCGCTGCACGTGAGCTCGAGACGGAACGAAGAGCCAATTTTGAGCGTTGTAATCTTTCTTTTTGTCTTTCAGATACTCTCTCGGAGGAATGCCCAAGAAAGGCGGGAAGAGTATGACGACTGACCAGATGCTTCGGTTTCTCATGAAGGAGATGACCGAGCTGAAGAAACGGGTGGCAGAGAGAGACGGGGAAGGGGGGCCGGAACGTCCGTCGGCTGGAGCAGCTCCGGGAGGGAGAGCCAAGAGGCCAAGGAGGGGACCAGCCGGAGGAAACATCCCGGTTCCCTGTACCCCGCTCGAAGAGCCAACCTCAGTACCGGTGGAGGGGAATCCGATTCCCGTGGTGGTCACCCCAGTATCCAATGAAGATATGCCGCCCGAGCTGGCAGCACAACTAGCAGCGTGGTTGGGCGACAGTAGTGAGGGCGCCACGGCTGCCGAGGCGCAGGCGCTAATGAAGCAATTGCGCGAGAAACGGGATACAGCCAAGGTGTCCGCGCCGGCTGCAGTAGTTGACAAGCCACAAGGGACGATTGCGACCGCAGAGGCAGCGTCCGGTGCAGGTAAGCGGCCATTGCCGATTGCGAGGGATGAGTCAGCACCCTCTCGTAGAGAAAGGTTGGGTCAACATGTTCCTTTGGCAATTAAAGAAAAGATTTGGGCGGGGGAATATGTGAACATCTTCTCGTTGCTCGTTGATCATTATGAGGTGGAGCATGTTAAGGGTCAGAAAGATCTCATGCATCCCAGTGTTTGGCGCGCAAAAATGGCCGCCTTTAAAGTGAATGAGAATATCGGCAATTGGGGCAAGGCATGGGGAATTTTTACGTCAATCTTAGGGGAACGTAGGCCCGAGTTGCTTTCCGAGTTGCCGACCTATCAGTCGCGAATCATGGGGTACTCGACATCACACCAGGGTAACCATTGGTTCTGCTACGATAATCTTTTTAGAAAGGCTAAAGAGCATAATACAAGTTTAACCTGGGATTGTTATGATTCTTTGACATGGGATAAAATGAAGGAGACAGGTATGTTGAAGATGCCATTGGTGGGAAGTAATGTTAGCGAATCCTCCCGCCAATATGTTGGGACGCCCTTTCGTTCGGGTACGGGTACCGACGATTACTCGAGACCTGCCGGCAATACAGGAAAAAGGGGGTTCTGCTTTAATTTCAACAAAGGTAAATGTACTAGGCCCCAGGGATCGTGTAAATTTAAACATGAATGTAGTGGGTGCGGGTCGTCCCATCCTGAGTCCACGTGCAGAGCCAAAACGGGTGATAATGGGGGGAGGGGAGGCGCCAAACAGGTCTAACGTAGTCCGAGGGGCGCCTTTACCTACCCCGATTGATACCTTGGCGATGATTCCCTGGCTCAGTGAATACCCGGATCGTACTTCTGCTGGGGTGCTGCGGAACGGATTTTCATATGGTTTCCGCATCCCGGTGGGGGACTTTCAGGGTGTCGAGAAGTGTAAAAATCAACTTTCCGTCCTGCAGCATACAACCGTGGTACAGGACAAGATCCGGAAGGAGGTTACCCGAGGTCGGGTTGCCGGCCCATTTAGTGTACCCCCGGTGCAGAATTTTGTTTGTTCTCCTTTAGGGGTGGTCCCCAAGAAGGACCCGGGTGAGTTCCGACTGATTCACAATTTGTCAGCTCCACGTGGTCTTTCTGTAAACGATGCAATAGATCCAGAAGTATGTTCGGTACGGTACGCATCCTTCGATGAGGCCATAGCCATTTTGAATCGCCTGGGGCCCGGGGCGCTGATGGCGAAGTCAGATATCGAGTCAGCGTTCCGGTTGCTCCCGGTACATCCAGACGATCAGCGTCTACTGGGTTTCATGTTTCAGGGTCAGTATTATATGGATAGATGTATGCCGATGGGATGCTCAATTTCTTGTGCCTATTTCGAGAAATTCAGTAGTTTTCTACAATGGGTCTTCACAAAGAAGACGGGTTTTCAACATGTGATGCATTATCTCGATGATTTCTTGTTCCTGGGGGCAGCCGGGGATCCGGGATGTGGGCAAGCTTTGGCTGCATTTTGTGTTTTAATGAATCAGTTTGGCGTGCCATTGGCACCAGGTAAGACGGTGGGTCCTTCGACTTGCCTCGAGTTTCTGGGGATCGAGTTAGACTCCGGAGAAGGTTGTTTCCGTTTACCAAGTGATAAAGTGTTTAAGTTCAGGGCATCCCTGCAAATGTGTCTGAGTGAAGCTAAAGTTAAGCTGCATCAGTTACAGCAGTTAGTGGGCCAGTTGAATTTTGCCCTGAGAGTTATACCTATGGCCCGCCCCTTTTCCCGTTCGATCGCTCAAGCCATGGTCGGATTGAAGGAAGGCCATCATCGCACGAGGCTCTCGGCCGAGGTCTGCCAGGACATGCGCATTTGGTTGGCATTTCTGGCGGATTTCAATGGTCGAGTCGTCTGGAATAAACCAGCCGTGTCCTCTGACGAGCTGGGGCTATGGACAGATTCAGCAGGTAGCATAGGTTTTGGTGCCATCTTCGGCACAAAATGGTCGGCACAGAGGTGGCCGACATGGTGGCATGACAATGGTCTGACAAGTAATATTGCTTTTTTGGAACTTTTCCCCATTTTGGTGGCCCTGAGAACCTGGCCCGAAGGGTTCAAAGATCACTCTGTGATATTTTGGTCTGACAATATGACCGTGGTTGAGTGCATCAATAGTCAGGCAGCACGATGTAAACTGATTTTAAGACTCCTCAAAGAAATTGTCTTACTGTGTATGCAACTGAATGTGCTATTCAGAGCAAAACATGTCCCAGGGGTAATGAATCAGGCGGCTGATGCACTGTCTCGTTTTCACATGCAGGCTTTCTCGGGTTTCCTTCCCTCAGCGGACCCAGAGCCGGCACCCTTTCCCGAAGCTCTCTGGTCTCTCGGTGCCCCGAACTTCGTCACCTCGTGGGAGAGAGTTTAGCACCAAGGACGAGGAAAGCATATGAAGGGGCGTTTCGGTCCTATTTAGCCTTTTTGGGGGCTGATAGAGAGAGGCTTTGGGGCCACGAGGATGGGGTGGTGAATTTTCTGATGTCCTTACGTAGGGCTGGGAAATCGGTGGCTACGGCACAGAGGCATCGCGCCGCCATTTCCTTTGTTGCCAGGGCTCATAGTATCCAGGACCCGACAGCGTCTTTCGTTGTACAGAAAGCACTGCGTGGGTGGCAACGCCTTGAGGGTCGCAGAGTGGATGAGAGGCGCCCGATAGGTTTGGATAGGTTGGCCCAGTTGTTGGCCACACTCCCTGCCACATGTTCATCTCAGTTTGAGACGGTTTTGTTCCGAGCCGCTTTTACGCTAGCATTTCACGGGGCGATGCGGGTAAGCGAACTGGTAGCAAGGAACAAACAGGAAGTGGCAGGGGGTTTGTGCCAGGAACACGTTCAGATCAGAGGGGAGACAATGACTGTCTCCTTTGTCAGGTCCAAGACCGATCAAGATGGGAGGGGTGACTGCATAATCATACGCAGGATTCCCGGGTCCTCCATGTGTCCGGTAAAGTGTTTAGAGGATTACCTGGCACGAAGGGTGGCATCATGGGGGGGGACCTTGTTGAGACACGCGGACGCCACCCCACTGACGAAATTTCAGTTTCAGCGGGTGCTCGCGATGTCAATTGCCGCTGCGGGCTTGAACCCGGGCGAGTTTGGGACCCATTCCTTTCGGATAGGGGCTGCTACAGAAGCTACAGCCAGGGGTCTTAATGTTGAACAAGTGAAACGAGTGGGGCGTTGGTCCTCCAATTGTTATAAGAGGTATGTACGGTTGCACATGTTGTGAAGCTGTAATAATGTACTCACGCCTCTTGTTTTTTTGTTTGGTTTTCAGTTGCGCAAGCCTACGAGGCGGGGCGGACTATGCAGTCGACCCAACACCGGGCCAGCGGTCAGACATCACCGGCTGTGAGAAAGGAGGTGTGGGTCGTGGGCCACTCATACGTGAGGCGTGCCGCTGACGTATTCAAAGCAGGTGACATGATTCACGTAGCTGGGGAATACGGGTACAGGGTGTCCTTCTACGGAAGAGGCGGTCTCTGTATTGACCAGTTTCAAACATTTTTCGAGGGTTTGTTAGGGCGGACGAGGTCACCGCCGTCTATAGTCATAGTACATTTAGGGGGCAATGATTTGGTCACCACCGGTAGACGACTTCTCCTGGAGGCAATGCTTTCCACGGTAAGTTGGTTGGCGAGGAGAGTTCCGGGGTGCACAATTGCGTGGTCCCATATGATCCCACGAAAGGTGTGGCGGGGGGCTATTTCTATTCCTGCTTTGAATCATTCTGTTAGAAAGCTTAATAACAAAGTGAGTAGGTTGTTCCGTTCCAGGACATTGCATTCTATTTCGCATGGCTGTATTAATGATGACAGTATGTATTTGGGGGATGGTGTGCATTTGTCTCGAGTGGGGAATGAGTTACTCATAGCAGACTTCTTAGCATGGTTAAAAACGTTAAAACATGACCTTTAGGTAGGAGCTTTGTGGGGGGTCCGGATAGCCGGTCAACTATCCGGCCTGTGGCGGTAAGGTCATGATCGGTGAGCACTAATTGGAAGATCCCTATGAGTGGGCGTCACCCAACACGGATGGGAGCGCTCGGGAGAGGTGGCCTTTGGCCCCTCAACGGGGAGGCGGTCCCTTCTAAGGATGGGTCGCCGAAAGAAAAGGAAAGGCGGTCAAGGCCCCTTCCTGTGCAGGAGGGGTTACAGCCCCCTCCTGGGGAATTTCCCGGGGCCAGTGACGTCTGCGACGGCAGATGTGGTAAGTTGTGTGGGGTTTGGGGGGAGGTCTACGCTACCTTCTAGATACCTCACACGAGTCCTTGAACGACCTTTAAGTGGCGTCGAGTTTATGGGTGCCCCCGTCAAGTCAAGGGAAATTGGTAGTTGCACTCGAGGTACGCCTCAGTGCTGTCGCCCCTCCCAAGTGGGGGGGGGGTATTTCTGGTTAGGGATCTTGACACCGGTTACGACCTTGCCGTTGGCCCTTAAACGTTAGGATGTACAATTTCAAAATTTCAAGAAAATGTTTTGTAGGTTGTTAGTTCGGCTAGGAGAACCTCTGTATTAGAGAATCTGTTAAGGTTAGCCAAACATCGCAATGTGGTAATGAAATTGTACATTAATATGAAACTGTTTAAATGTTTATTTTTTGTTTTAATAAATACGGCCGGGGAGGGTCACTCCCTCCCTCATCCAAAAAACTTCAAGAACTGTTTCCGGTTTCCCTCCTTTGGGGATTGTGTTGAGAGGGGGTGGCGGGTATCTCAGCCATATTAGGGTTCAGGGTCAGTTTTCAGTTTTTGGGTAAAGGGGTATTTTTAGGGTTCAGGGTCAGTTTGGGGTTTTTGGGTAAAGGGGTATTTTAATTATATGTATGTATTATTGTTGTTATATAAAGTAATGTGTAAAATCAATTTATATGTCCACATTTATTAAGTTTATAATTAAAAAGTGTAGTAAATTTCTTTGAAATAGTTAAAAAATAAAAGTAATGTAATGTATTTTGTTAATAGTACTTATATTTATTTATTACTTAATGTAATTTTAATTATTTTAAAAAGTCGATATTTTTTACATCTATATTAATTACAACGATATTTTGGAGTCGATATTTATGTACTTACTTGTTTAGGTATAGGGTGTCGATATTTTTGTAAACAATATTTTTACAACGATATTTATGTCAGCTATATTTTTGTAATCGATATTTTAACACTCTACCCTTTTACCACGCATACATTTACAACAAAATTCGTTGTAAATGCAGGAATGGTTATAGCATGGTTTTTTTTAAATGTTTGGATAAGGTAAGTATGGGTATAGGGGTATCCGTTTTGGGGTACTGAGGTATATGTTTTGGGGTGTTTGGGTATTTTAAGGGTTCAGATATAGTTTTGGGTTATGGGGTAGTTTTAGGGTTTAGGGATAGGTATGGGGTTTGGGGTACAGGGGTATTTTTAGGGTTCAGGGCTAGGTTTGGGTTTTGGGGTATAGGGTTATTGTTAGGGTTCAGGGGTAAGTTAGGGTTTATGGGGTACAGGGTATTTTAAGGGTTAAGGGCTAGGTTTGGGTTTTGGGGTACAGGGGTATTTTTAGGGTTCAGGGCTAAGTTTGGGGTTTGGGGTACAGGGGTATTTTGGGGTTCAGGGGTAGGTTTGGGTTTTGGGGTACAGGGTTATTTTTATGGTTCAGGGCTAGGTTCAGGTTTTGGGGTACAGGGGTATTTTTAGGGTTCAGAGGTAGGTTTGGATTTTGGGATACAAGGGTATTTTAAGGGTTCAGGGCTAGGTTTGGGTTTTTGGGGTACAGGGGTATTTTTAGGGTTCAGGGGTAGGTTTGGGTTTTGAGGTACATGGGTATTTATAGGGTTCGGGGCTAGGTTTGGGTTTTGGGGTACAGGTTTTTTTAGGGTTTAGGGATAGGTTGGTGTTTTGGGGTACAGGGTATATTAATAGGGTTAAAATGGGTTAGTGTTTAAGGGTGTTGGGGTATTTTAAGGAGTAAGGGTGGGTTATGATTATGGGGTGCATGGGTATTTAAAGGGAGCAAGGTGGACACCTGGAGCTGGAATGTACAGAACCTGGGAAGAAAAAAAAATGAAATATAGGGCACAACGCTCGTTTTTTTTCGTAATCGCGCGCCCCGCACAACTCCACGCCCAGGGCACATGCCCACAGCACACGATATGAGACATGGCATGAAGGGCGGAATGTACCACACGCCCCCAGCGTTTGTCACGCCCCCAGCACACACCCACAGCACAATGCAGGCACGCCCAGAAGGGACTACTTTGCTGGCACGGTTCTTTTACCTTTTAAATGTATATGGTGGGCGTTTGCATAGCCTATGTCCTTCTGCTGCAACTGCCCTTTCCCACTCTGTATTGGGTGTTGTGATTAGTGCTGTGGTTTCTGAGATTACCCGCCTCAAAGGTTTGGGCTCTCTCTTTATTATATTAGTACTAGCAGCCCGTCCCGACGTTGTCCGGGTATGAATTGCTGCCGGCCAGTAGTATATTGTTTCGTAGGATTTCGTTTTGATAGCATTTCTTATCTGTGACAGGCCTGTGAAATGCTCCGATTCACAGTGCACTGTTGATGCACTTAAGAGTGCGCATTCAGTAGTGTGTGAACTCGAGTTTCCCTACTTTATTTTCCTTGCAATATTATATAGCGCAAACTCAACAACATGGCATGAGCACAATTTACATTACAGAAGAACACATTCATTTTTGGTAGGCACGGGGAGACAAAGCGATTTGTCTGGAATCACAGGATGTTGAGCTGATGCCGAGATTCGAACGTAGCTCCCCATCTCTAAAGTTTGTAATTCTAGAACTTGTGGTGGGAGGTGTGTCTAAAAGTGTATGTCAGTGCTGGACATCAATGAGGGAGACCTGTGCATTTTTCCAATTGGTGGTGAAAAAGTATGAGTATGTTGCTGGAGATGTGGGCCGCCGTGCCACCAATGTACTTACGGGGGAGGGTAAACACTCATTATTCCGCATCTTTCTTTCCGTATACCATCACTCCGCATACTTTCATTACAAAAGTACCATGCCTCCGCAATGCCATTATAACGCATGGCATTACATTTTATATGCTTTTACCACGCATACATTTTCAACGAAATTCGTTGTAAATGCATGAATGATAAAAGCATGTTTTTTTAAAATTTTTGGATAAGGCAAGTATGGGTATAGGGGTATATGTTTTGGGGTACTGAGGTATATGCTTTGGGGTGTTTGGGTATTTTAAGGGTTCAGATATAGTTTTGGGTTCTGGGGTACAGGGGTATTTTTAGGGTTCAGAGCTAGGTTTGGGTTTTGGGGTATAGGGGTATTTTTAGGGTTCAGGGGTAGGTTTGGGTTTTGGGGTACAGGGGTATTTTAAGGGTTCAGGGCTAGGTTTGGGTTTTGGGTTACAGGGGTATTTTTAGGGTTCAGGGCTAGGTTTGGGTTTTGGATTACAGGGGTATTTTAGGGTTCTGGGCTAGGTTTCGGTTTTTGGGGTACAGGGGTATTTTTAGGGTTCAGGGGTAGGTTTGGGTTTTGGGGTACAGGGTAATTTTAAGGGTTATGGGCTAGGTTTGGGTTTTGGGGTACAGTGGTATTTTAGGGTTCAGGGGTAGGTTTGGGTTTGGGGTACAGGGGTATTTTTAGGGTTCAGGGGTAGGTTTGGGTTTTGGGGTACAGGGGTATTTTAAGGGTTCAGGGCTGGGCTTGGGTTTTGGGATACAGGGGCATTTTAGGGTTCTGGGCTAGGTTTGGGTTTTGGGGTACAGGGGTATTTTTAGGGTTCAGGGGTAGGTTTGGGTTTTGGGGTACGGGGGTATTTTAAGGGTTATGGGCTAGGTTTGGGTTTTGGGGTACAGTGGTATTTTAGGGTTCAGGGCTAGGTTTGGGTTTTGGGGTACAGGGGTATTTTTAGGGTTCAGGGGTAGGTTTGGGTTTTGAGGTACAGGGGTATTTATAGGGTTTAGGGATAGGTTTGGGTTTTGGGGTACAGGGTATATTTATAGGCTTAAGATGGGTTAGTGTTTAAGGGTGTTGGGGTATTTTATAGAGTAAGGGTGGGTTATGATTATGGGGTGCAGAGGTATTTAAAGTAGGGGTGGGCGGAATCGGCGCGAACTTGGTACAATAAATCCACAATATTTAGTTCCGTCAGATTTCCAATTATTAAAACAGAAACCTCATATATTCAAGGTAAAATAACAAGTATTTCTACATGCTAAAATGCATATAGTCATTTCACAAAAGTGAAATTAGCTTCCAGCAAGCAGTGAGAGAGGTGATGATTTTGAGATCAAGCCCCTGCAAAGCATTATGGGACGAGATTAGCAGCAGGAAGTGAATATTATAGTATCCAAATAATTCTACAAAGAGCTGCAGTTCACCTCGTTGTCCCTAGTTATCCCTGATGAGGCAAATGCATTAGCATTTAAAATAGTATACATCAAGCTGCAGTTCACCTCGTGGTCCCTAGATGTCCCTGATGAGGCAAATGCAATAGCATTTAAAATATTACACATCAAGCTGCAGTTCACCTCGTCATCCCTAGAGGTTCCTGATGAGGCAAATGCAATAAGCATTTAAAATAGTATACATCAAGCTGCAGTTCACCTCGCCGTCCCTAGATGTCCCTGATGAGGCAAATGCATTAGCATTTAAAATATTATACATCAAGCTGCAGTTCACCTCGTCGTCCCAAGATGTCCCTGATGAGTAAAATTCAAAAACATTGAAACCCTTTCATGAATGCTAAAAATTATGCTAATCTTATCCCATAATGCTTTGCAGGGCCTTTTAGTTGTATGTTTGCCCATAAATGTGCTTGTGGTGGTTCTAAGAGAATGGGACCTCCACTTCAGTAGTCTGTGAACTCGAGTTTCCCTACTTTATTTTTCCTTGGAATGTGATATAGCGCGAACTCGACAACATGGCATGAGAAGAATTTACATTACAGAAGAACACATTCATTTGTGGTAGGCACGGGGAGACAAAGCGATTTGCCTGGAATCACAGGATGTTGAGCTGATGCAGAGGTTCAAACGTAGCTCCCCAGCTCTAAAGTTTGCAATTCTAGAACTTGTAGCAGGAGCTGTATCTAAAAGTGTATGTCGTGCTGGCCATCAATGAGAGAGACCTGTGCATTTTTCTAATCAGTGGTGAAAAAATATTGTTGTTGCTGGACATGTGGGCCACCGTGCCACCAATGTACTTACCGGGGAGGGTAAATACCCATTATTCCGCAACTTTCTTTCCGCATACCATTACTCCGCATACTTTCATTACGAAAGTACCATGACTCCGCAATGCCATTATAAAGCATGGCATTGCATTTGATATGCTTTTACCGGTACAGAGCAGGAATATCGTCGTAAAAATATCGACTAACCTAAATATCGCTGCAAAAATATCTACAGGAAGAAATATCGATGACAAAAATATTGTCTGACCAGAATATCGACAGACAGGTAAGTAATATCGTTAACATTATTATAGTTGTAATAAATATCGTTTACAAAAACATAGTTTACAATAATATCGTTTTTTAAATAATTATAAGTAATGTAGTGTTTTTAATGAATATTTGTAGTCAAAGTAGTATTTTTAGTACTATATTATTATTTAATAATGTATTTTCAGTTGAATTTAGTATTAATAGTGCCGTAGCGGGTTGTGGGTTTATAGGGGAGTAGGGTGGGAAGTAATTTAAATATAATGAAATAATACATTAATTAATGTTTTAAATGAATATAAATAGTGTAATAAATAATAGTTAAATAATTTCAATTAGTTAATTGAATAATAATTATGTAATTAATTATGTAAATTTTTAAATTAATTTTAGGTGTGTGTACAGGATTTTTTTAGTGAAAATGTTTTTGGGCAAAGGGGTATTTTTAGGGTTCAGGGTCAGTTTTCAGTTTTTGGGTAAAGGGGTATTTTTAGGGTTCAGGGTCAGTTTTCAGTTTTTGGGTAAAGGGGTATTTTTAGGGTTCAGGGTCAGTTTTCAGTTTTTGGGTAAAGGGGTATTTTTAGGGTTCAGGGTCAGTTTTCAGTTTTTGGGTAAAGGGGTATTTTTAGGGTTCAGGGTCAGTTTTCAGTTTTCGGGTAAAGGGGTATTTTTAGGGTTCAGGGTCAGTTTTCAGTTCTTGGGTAAAGGGGTATTTTTTGGGTTCAGGGTCAGTTTTCAGTTTTTGGGTAAAGGGGTATTTAAATATAATGAAATATTAGATTAATTAATGTTTTAAATGAATATAAATAGTTTAATAAATAATAGTTAATTAATTTCAATTATTTAATTGAATAATAATTATGTAATTAATTATGTTAATTTTTTAATAATTTTAGGTGTGTGTACAGGATTTGTTTAGTGAAAATGTTTTTGGGTAAAGGGGTATTTTTAGCGTTCAGGGTCAGTTTTCAGTTTTTGGGTAAAGGGGTATTTTTAGGGTTCAGGGTCAGTTTGGGGTTTTTGGGTAAAGGGGTATTTTAATTATATGTATGTGTTATTGTTGTTATATAAAGTAATGTGTAAAATCAATTTATATGTCCACATTTATTAAGTTTATAATTAAAAAGTGTAGTTAATTTCTTTGAAATAGTTAAAAAATAAAAGTAATGTAATGTATTTTGTTAATAGTACTTATATTTATTTATTATTTAATGTAATTTTAATTATTTTAAAAAGTCGATATTTTTTACATCTATATTAATTACAACGATATTTTGGAGTCGATATTTATGTACTTACCTGTTTAGGTATAGGGTGTCGATATTTTTGTAAACAATATTTTTACAACGATATTTATGTCAGCTATATTTTTGTAATCGATATTTTAACACCCTACCCTTTTACCACGCATACATTTACAACAAAATTCGTTGTAAATGCAGGAATGGTTATAGCATGTTTTTTTTTAAATGTTTGGATAAGGTAAGTATGGGGATAGGGGTATCTGTTTTGGGGTACTGAGGTATATGTTTTGGGGTGTTTGGGTATTTTAAGGGTTCAGATATAGTTTTGGGTTATGGGGTAGTTTTAGGGTTTAGGGATAGGTATGGGGTTTGGGGTACAGGGGTATTTTTAGGGTTCAGGACTAGGTTTGGGTTTTGGGGTATAGGGTTATTGTTAGGGTTCAGGGGTAAGTTTGGGTTTTTGGGGTACAAGGGTATTTTAAGGGTTAAGGGCTAGGTTTGGGTTTTGGGGTACAGGGGTATTTTTAGGGTTCAGGGCTAAGTTTGGGGTTTGGGGTATAGGGGTATTTTGGGGTTATGGGGTAGGTTTGGGTTTTGGGGTACAGGGTTATTTTTATGGTTCAGGGCTAGGTTCAGGTTTTGGGGTACAGGGGTATTTTTAGGGTTCAGAGGTAGCTTTGGATTTTGGGATACAAGGGTATTTTAAGGGTTCAGGGCTAGGTTTGGGTTTTGGGGTAGAGGGGTATTTTAGGGTTCAGGGGTAGGTTTGGGTTTTGGGGTACAGGGGTATTTTTAGGGTTCAGGGCAAGGTTTGGGTTTTGTGGTACAGGGGTATTTTTAGGGTTCAGGGGTAGGTTTGGGTTTTGAGGTACAGGGGTATTTTAAGGGTTCAGGGCTAGGTTTGGGTTTTGGGGTACAGGGGTATTTTAGGGCTCAGGGGTAGGTTTGGGTTTTGGGGTACAGGGGTATTTTTAGGGTTCAGGGCAAGGTTTGGGTTTTTGGGGTACAGGGGTATTTTTAGGGTTCAGAGGTAGGTTTGGGTTTTGAGGTACATGGGTATTTATAGGGTTCGGGGCTAGGTTTGGGTTTTGGGGTACAGGGTTTTTTTTAGGGTTTAGGGATAGGTTGGCGTTTTGGGGTACAGGGTATATTTATAGGGTTAAAATGGGTTGGTGTTTAAGGGTGTTGGGGTATTTTAAGGAGTAAGGGTGGGTTATGATTATGGGGTGCAGGGGTATTTAAAGGGAGCAAGGTGGACACCCGGAGCTGGAATGTACAGAACCTGGGAAGAAAAAAAAATGAAATATAGGGCACAACGCTCGTTTTTTTTCCGTAATCGCGCGCCCCGCACACCCCCACGCCCAGGGCACATGCCCACAGCACACGATATGAGACATGGCATGAAGGGCGGAATGTACCACATGCCCCCAGCGTTTGTCACACCCCCAGCACACACCCACAGCACAATGCAGGCGCGCCCAGAAGGGACTACTTTGCTGGCACGGTTCTTTTACCTTTTAAATGTATATGGTGGGCGTTTGCATAGCCTATGTCCTTCTGCTGCAACTGCCCTTTCCCACTCTGTATTGGGTGTTGTGATTAGTGCTGTGGTTTCTGAGATTACCCGCCTCAAAGGTTTGGGCTCTCTCTTTATTATATTAGTACTAGCAGCCCGTCCCGACGTTGTCCGGGTATGAATTGCTGCCGGCCAGTAGTATATTGTTTCGTAGGATTTCATTTTGATAGCATTTCTTATCTGTGACAGGTCTGTGAAATGCTCCGATTCACAGTGCACTGTTGATGCACTTAAGAGTGCGCGTTCAGTAGTGTGTGAACTCGAATTTCCCTACTTTATTTTCCTTGCAATATTATATAGCGCGAACTCGACAACATGGCATGAGCACAATTTACATTACAGAAGAACACATTCATTTTTGGTAGGCACGGGGAGACAAAGCGATTTGTCTGGAATCACAGGATGTTGAGCTGATGCCGAGATCGAACGTAGCTCCCCATCTCTAAAGTTTGTAATTCTAGAACTTTTGGTGGGAGGTGTGTCTAAAAGTGTATGTCAGTGCTGGACATCAATGAGGGAGACCTGTGCATTTTTCCAATTGGTGGTAAAAAAGTATGAGTATGTTGCTGGAGATGTGGGCCCCAGTGCCACCAATGTACTTACGGGGGAGGGTAAACACTCATTATTCCGCATCTTTCTTTCCGTATACCATCACTCCGCATACTTTCATTACAAAAGTACCATGCCTCCGCATTGCCATTATAACGCATGGCATTACATTTTTTATGCTTTTACCACGCATACATTTTCAACGAAATTCGTTGTAAATGTATGAATGATAAAAGCATGTTTTTTTTAATGTTTGGATAAGGCAAGTATGGGTATAGGGGTATATGTTTTGGGGTACTGAGGTATATGCTTTGGGGTGTTTTGGTATTTTAAGGGTTCAGATATAGTTTTGGGTTCTGGGGTACAGGGGTATTTTTAGGGTTCAGGGCTAGGTTTGGGTTTTGGGGTTTAGGGGTATTTTTAGGGTTCAGGGGTAGGTTTGGGTTTTGGGGTACAGGGGTATTTTAAGGGTTCAGGGCTAGGTTTGGGTTTTGGGGTACAGGGGTATTTTTAGGGTTCAGGGCTAGGTTTGGGTTTTGGATTACAGGGGTATTTTAGGGTTCTGGGCTAGGTTTGGGTTTTGGGGTACAGGGGTATTTTTAGGGTTCAGGGGTAGGTTTGGGTTTGGGGTACAGGGTAATTTTAAGGGTTATGGGCTAGGTTTGGGTTTTGGGGTACAGTGGTATTTTAGGGTTCAGGGGTAGGTTTGGGTTTGGGGTACAGGGGTATTTTTAAGGTTCAGGGGTAGGTTTGGGTTTGGGGTACAGGGGTATTTTTAGGGTTCAGGGGTAGGTTTGGGTTTGGGGTACAGGGGTATTTTTAGGGTTCAGGGGTAGGTTTGGGTTTTGGGGTACAGGGGTATTTTAAGGGTTCAGGGCTAGGCTTGGGTTTTGGGATACAGGGGTATTTTAGGGTTCTGGGCTAGGTTTGGGTTTTGGGGTACAGTGGTAGTTTTAGGGTTCAGGGGTAAGTTTGGGTTTTGGGGTACGGGGGTATTTTAAGGGTTATGGGCTAGGTTTGGGTTTTGGGGTACCACGGTATTTTTAGGGTTCAGGGGTAGGTTTGGGTTTTGGGGTACGGGGGTATTTTAAGGGTTATGGGCTAGGTTTGGGTTTTGGGGTACAAGGGTATTTTAAGGGTTCAGGGGTAGGTTTGGGTTTTGGAGTACAGGGGTATTTTTAGGGTTCAGGGCAAGGTTTGGGTTTTGGGGTACAGGGGTATTTTTAGGGTTCAGGGGTAGGTTTCGGTTTTGAGGTACAGGGGTATTTTAAGGGTTCAGGGCTAGGTTTGGGTTTTGGGGTACAGGGGTATTTTAGGGCTCAGGGGTAGGTTTGGGTTTTGGGGTACAGAGGTATTTTTAGGGTTCAGGGCAAGGTTTGGGTTTTTGGGGTACAGGGGTATTTTTAGGGTTCAGGGGTAGGTTTGGGTTTTGAGGTACATGGGTATTTATAGGGTTCGGGCTAGGTTTGGGTTTTGGGGTACAGGGTTTTTTTAGGGTTTAGGGATAGGTTGGCGTTTTGGGGTACAGGGTATATTTATAGGGTTAAGATGGGTTAGTGTTTAAGCGTGTTGGGGTATTTTAAGGAGTAAGGGTGGGTTATGATTATGGGGTGCAGGGGTATTTAAAGGGAGCAAGGTGGACACCCGGAGCTGGAATGTACAGAACCTTGGAAGAAAAAAAAATGAAATATAGGGCACAACGCTCGTTTTTTTTCCCGTAATCGCGCGCCCCGCACACCCCCACGCCCAGGGCACATGCCCAGAGCACACAATATGAGACATGGCATGAAGGGCGGAATGTACCACACGCCCCCAGTGTTTGTCACACCCCCAGCACACACCCACAGCACAACGCAAGCGCGCCCAGAAGGGACTACTTTGCTGGCACGGTTCTTTTACCTTTTAAATGTATATGGTGGGCGTTTGCATAGCCTATGTCCTTCTGCTGCAACTGCCCTTTCCCACGCTGTATTGGGTGTTGTGATTAGTGCTGTGGTTTCTGAGATTACCCGCCTCAAAGGTTTGGGCTCTCTCTTTATTATATTAGTACTAGCAGCCCGTCCCGACGTTGTCCGGGTATGAATTGCTGCCGGCCAGTAGTATATTGTTTCGTAGGATTTCGTTTTGATAGCATTTCTTTTCTGTGACAGGCCTGTGAAATGCTCCGATTCACAGTGCACTGTTGATGCACTTAAGAGTGCGCGTTCAGTAGTGTGTGAACTCGAGTTTCCCTACTTTATTTTCCTTGCAATATTATATAGCGCGAACTCGACAACATGGCATGAGCACAATTTACATTACAGAAGAACACATTCATTTGTGGTAGGCACGGGGAGACAAAGCGATTTATCTGGAATCACAGGATGTTGAGCTGATACCGAGATGCGAACGTAGCTCCCCATCTCTAAAGTTCGTAAGTCTAGAACTTGTGGTGGGAGGTGTGTCTAAAAGTGTATGTCAGTGCTGGACATCAATGAGGGAGACCTGTGCATTTTTCCAATTGGTGGTGAAAAAGTATGAGTATGTTGCTGGAGATGTGGGCCGCCGTGCCACCAATGTACTTGCGGGGGAGGGTAAATACTCATTATTCCGCATCTTTCTTTCCGTATACCATCACTCCGCATACTTTCATTACGAAAGTACCATGCCTCTGCAATACCATTATAACGCATGGCATTATATTTTATATGCTTTTACCACGCATACATTTACAACGAAATTCGTTGTAAATGCATGAATGATAAAAGCATGTTTTTTTTAAATGTTTGGATAAGGCAATTATGGGTATAGGGGTATATGTTTTGGGGTACTGAGGTATATGCTTTGGGGTGTTTGGGTATTTTAAGGGTTAAGATATAGTTTTGGATTCTGGGGTACAGGGGTATTTTTAGGGTTCAGGGCTAGGTTTGGGTTTTGGGGTATAGGGGTATTTTTAGGGTTCAGGGGTAGGTTTGGGTTTTGGGGTACAGGGGTATTTTAAGGGTTCAGGGCTAGGTTTGGGTTTTGGGGTACAGGGGTATTTTTAGGGTTCATGGATAGGTTTGGGTTTTGGGATACAGGGGTATTTTAGGGTTCTTGGCTGGGTTTGGGTTTTGGGGTACAGGGGTATTTTTAGGGTTCAGGGGTAGGTTTGGGTTTTGGGGTACAGGGTAATTTTAAGGGTTATGGGCTAGGTTTGGGTTTTGGGGTACAGTGGTATTTTAGGGTTCAGCTGTAGGTTTGGGTTTGGGGTACAGGGGTATTTTTAGGGTTCAGGGGTAGGATTGGGTTTTGGAGTACAGGGGTATTTTAGGGTTCATGGGTAGGTTTGGGTTTTGGGGTACAGGGATATTTTTAGGGTTCAGGGGTATGTTTGGGTTTTGAGGTACAGTGGTATTTATAGGGTTCAGGGCTAGGTTTTGGGGTACAGGGGTATTTTTAGGGTTTAGGGATAGGTTTCAGTTTTGGGGTACAGGGTATATTTATAGGGTTAAGATGGGTTAGTGTTTAAGGGTGTTGGGGTATTTTATAGAGTAAGGGTGGGTTATGATTATGGGGTGCAGGGGTATTTAAAGTAGGGGTGGGCGGAATTGACGCGAACTTGGTACAATAAATCCGCAATATTTCGTTCCGTCAGATTTCCAATCATTAAAACAGAAGCCTCATATATTCAAGGTAAAATAACAAGTATTTCTACATGCTAAAATGCATATAGTCATTTCACAAAAGTGAAATTAGCTTCCAGCAAGCAGTGAGAGAGGTGATGATTTTGAGATCAAGCCCCTGCAAAGCATTATGGGACGAGATTAGCAGTCGGAAGTGAATATTATAGTATCCAAATAATTCTACAAAGAGCTGCAGTTCACCTCGTCATCCCTAGTTGTCCCTGATGAGGCAAATGCAATAGCATTTAAAATAGTATACATCAAGCTGCAGTTCACCTCGTGGTCACTAGATGTCCCTGACGAGGCAAATGCAATAACATTTAAAATATTACACATCAAGCTGCAGTTCACCTCGTCGTCCCTAGAGGTTCCTGATGAGGCAAATGCAATAAGCATTTAAAATAGTATACATCAAGCTGCAGTTCACCTCGCCGTCCCTAGATGTCCCTGATGAGGCAAATGCAATAGCATTTAAAATATTATACATCAAGCTGCAGTTCACCTCGTCGTCCCAAGATGTCCCTGATGAGTAAAATTCAAAAACATTGAAACCCTTTCATGAATGCTAAAAATTATGCTAATCTTATCCTATAATGCTTTGCAGGGCCTTTTAGTTGTATTTTTGCCCATAACTGTGCTTTTGGTGGTTCTAAGAGAATGGGACCTCCACTGAATTACTATTTAAAGGGAGCAGGAATGTATAGAACCTGGGAAGAAAAAACAACACTCGTGACAGAATGCCCCCAGCGATTGTCATGCCCACAGCACACACCCACAGCACAATGCAGACATGCCCACAAGGGACTACTTTGCTGGCACGGTTCTTTTACCTTTTAAATGTATATGGTGGGCGTCTGCATAGCCTATGTCCTTCTGCTGCAACTGCACTTTCCAACGCTGTATTGGGTGTGTGGATTGGCGCTGTAGTTCCCGAGTTTACCTTGTCAAAAGGTGTCTGTTCTCTCTTTATAATAGTAGTATAGAAGGGTGAGTTATGATTGTGGGGTGCAGGGGTATTTAAAGTAGGGGTGGGCGGAATTGGCGCGAACTTGGTACAATAAATCCGCAATATTTCGTTCCGTCAGATTTCCAATTATTAAAACAGAAACCTCATATATTCAAGGCAAAATAACAAGTATTTCTACATGCTAAAATGCATATAGTCATTTCACGAAAGTGAAATTAGCTTCCAGCAAGCAGTGAGAGAGGTGATGATTTTGAGATCAAGCCCCTGCAAAGCATTATGGGACGAGATTAGCAGCGGGAAGTGAATATTATAGTATCCAAATAATTCTTCAAAGAGCTGCAGTTCACCTCGTCGTCCCTAGTTATCCCTGATGAGGCAAATGCATTAGCATTTAAAATAGTATACATCAAGCTGCAGTTCACCTCATGGTCACTAGATGTCCCTGATGAGGCAAATGCAATAGCATTTAAAATATTACACATCAAGCTGCAGTTCACCTCGTCGTCCCTAGAGGTCCCTGATGAGGCAAATGCAACAAGCATTTAAAATAGTATGCATCAAGCTGCAGTTCACCTCGCCGTCCCTAGATGTCCCTGATGAGGCAAATGCAATAGCATTTAAAATATTATACATCAAGCTGCAGTTCACCTCGTCGTCCCAAGATGTCCCTGATGAGTAAAATTCAAAAACATTGAAACCCTTTCATGAATGCTAAAAATTATGCTAATCTTATCCCATAATGCTATGCAGGGCCTTTTAGTTGTATTTTTGCCCATAACTGTGCTTGGGGTGGTTCTAAGAGAATGGGACCTCCACTGAATTACTATTTAAAGGGAGCAGGAATGTATAGAACCTAGGAAGAAAAAACAACACTCGTGACGGAATGCCCCCAGCGATTGTCACGCCCCCAGCACACACCCACAGCACAATGCAGACACGCCCACAAGGGACTACCTTGCTGGCACGGTTCTTTTACCTTTTAAATGTATATGGTGGGCGTCTGCATAGCCTATTTCCTTCTTCTGCAACTGCCCTTTCCAACGCTGTATTGGGTGTGTGGATTGGCGCTGTAGTTCCCAAGTTTACCTTGCCAAAAGGTGTCTGTTCTCTCTTTATAATAGTAGTATAGACTAGCAGCCCCTCCCGACGTTGTCTTGTTATGAATTGCTGCCAACCAGTAGTATATTGTTTTGTAGGATTTCGTTTTGATAGCATTTCTTATCTGTGACAGGCCTGTGAAACGCTCCGATTTACAGTGCACTGCTGATGCACTTAAGAGTGCGCGTTCAGTAGTCTGTGAACTCGAGTTTCCCTACTTTATTTTTCCTTGCAATATGATATAGCGCGAACTCGACAACATGGCATGAGCAGAATTTACATTACAGAAGAACACATTCATTTGTGGTAGGCACAGGGAGACAAAGCGATTTGCCTGGAATCACGGGATGTTGAGCTGATGCCGAGGTTCAAACGTAGCTCCCCAGCTCTAAAGTTTGCAATTCTAGAACTTGTAGCGGGAGCTGTATCTAAAAGTGTATGTCGTTGCTGGCCATCAATGAGAGAGACCTGTGCATTTTTCTAATCGGTGGTGAAAAAATATGAGTTTGTTGCTGGACATGTGGGCCACCTTGCCACCAATGTACTTACCGGGGAGGGTAAATACCCATTATTCCGCAACTTTCTTTCCGCATACCATTACTCCGCATACTTTCATTACGAAAGTACCATGACTCCGCAATGCCATTATAAAGCATGGCATTGCATTTTATATGCTTTTACCACGCATACATTTACAACGAAATTCGATGTAAATGCATGAATGGTTATAGCATGTATTTTTTAAATGTTTGGATAAGGTAAGTATGGGTTTAGGGGTATCTGTTTTGGGGTACTGAGGTATATGCTTTGGGGTGTTTGGGTATTTTAAGGGTTCAGATATAGTTTTGGGTTATGGGGTAGTTTTAGGGTTTAGGGATAGGTATGGGTTTTGGGGTACAGGGGTATTTTTAGGGTTCAGGGCTAGGTTTGGGTTTTGGGGTATAGGGTTATTGTTAGGGTTCAGGGGTAGGTTTGGGTTTTGGGGTACAGGGGTATTTTAAGAGTTAAGGGCTAGGTTTGGGTTTTGGGGTACAGGGGTATTTTTAGGGTTCAGGGCTAAGTTTGGGTTTTGGGGTACAGGGGTATTTTGGGGTTCAGGGGTAGGTTTGGGTTTTGGGGTACAGGGTTATTTTTATGGTTCAGGACTAGGTTCAGGTTTTGGGGTACAGGGATATTTTTAGGGTTCAGAGGTAGGTTTGGATTTTGGGGTACAAGGGTATTTTAAGGGTTCAGGGCTAGGTTTGGGTTTTGGGGTACAGGGGTATTTTAGGGTTCAGGGGCGGGTTTGGGTTTTGGGGTACAGGAGTATTTTTAGGGTTCAGGGCAAGGTTTGGGTTTTGGGGTACAGGGGTATTTTTAGGGTTCAGGGGTAGGTTTGGGTTTTGAGGTACAGGGGTATTTTAAGGGTTCAGGGCTAGGTTTGGGTTTTGGGGTACAGGGGTATTTTTTTGCTCAGGGGTAGGTTTGGGTTTTGGGGTACAGGGGTATTTTTAGGGTTCAGGGCAAGGTTTGGGTATTTGGGGTACAGGGGTATTTTTAGGGTTCAGGGGTAGGTTTGGGTTTTGAGGTACAGGAGAATTTATAGGGTTCAGGGCTAGGTTTGGGTTTTGGGGTACAGGGGTATTTTTAGGGTTTAGGGATAGGTTGGCGTTTTGGGGTACAGGGTATATTTATAGGGTTAAGATGGGTTAGTGTTTAAGGGTGTTGGGGTATTTTAAGGAGTAAGGGTGGGTTATGATTATGGGGTGCAGGGGTATTTAAAGGGAGCAAGGTGGACACCTGGAGCTGGAATGTACAGAACGTGGGAAGAAAAAAAAATGAAATATATGGCACAACGCTCGTTTTTTTTCCCGTAATCGAGCGCCCCGCACACCCCCACACCCAGGGCACATGCCCACTGCACACGATATGAGACATGGCATGAAGTGCGGAATGTACCACACGCCCCCAGCGTTTGTCACGCCCCCAGCACACACCCACAGCACAACGCAGACGTGCCCAGAAGGGACTACTTTGCTGGCACGGTTCTTTTACCTTTTAAATGTATATGGTGGGCGTTTGCATAGCCTATGTCCTTCTGCTGCAACTGCCCTTTCCCACGCTGTATTGGGTGTTGTGATTAGTGCTGTGGTTTCTGAGATTACCCGCCTCAAAGGTTTGGGCTCTCTCTATACAAGCAGCCCGTCCCGACGTTGTCCGGGTATGAATTGCTGCCGGCCAGTAGTATATTGTTTCGTAGGATTTCGTTTTGATAGCATTTCTTATCTGTGACAGGCCTGTGAAATGCTCCGATTCACAGTGCACTGTTGATGCACTTAAGAGTGCGCGTTCAGTAGTGTGTGAACTCGAGTTTCCCTACTTTATTTTCCTTGCAATATTATATAGCGCAAACTCGACAACATGGCATGAGCACAATTTACATTACAGAAGAACACATTCATTTGTGGTAGGCACGGGAGACAAAGCGATTTGTCTGGAATCACAGGATGTTGAGCTGATGCCGAGATGCGAACGTAGCTCCCCATCTCTAAAGTTCGTAATTCTAGAACTTTTGGTGGGAGGTGTGTCTAAAAGTGTATGTCAGTGCTGGACATCAATGAGGGAGACCTGTGCATATTTCCAATTGGTGGTGAAAAAGTATGAGTATGTTGCTGGAGATGTGGGCCGCCGTGCCACCAATGTACTAACGGGGGAGGGTAAACACTCATTATTCCGCATCTTTCTTTCCGTATACCATCTCTCCGCATACTTTCATTATGAAAGTACCATGCCTCCGCAATGCCATTATAACGCATGGCATTACATTTTATATGCTTTTACTACGCATACATTTACAACGAAATTCGTGGTAAATGCATGAATGATAAAAGCATGTTTTTTTAAAAATGTTTGGATAAGGCAAGTATGGGTATAGGGGTATATGTTTTGGGGTACTGAGGTATATGCTTTGGGGTGTTTGGGTATTTTAAGGGTTCAGATATAGTTTTGGGATCTTGGGTACAGGGGTATTTTTAGGGTTCAGGGCTAGGTTTGGGTTTTGGGGTATAGGGGTATTTTTAGGGTTCAGGGGTAGGTTTGGGTTTTGGGGTACAGGGGTATTTTAAGGGTTCAGGGCTAGGTTTGGGTTTTGGGGTACAGGGGTATTTTTAGGGTTCAGGGCTAGGTTTGGGTTTTGGGATACAAGGGTATTTTAGGGTTCTGGGCTAGGTTTGGGTTTTGGGGTACAGGGGTATTTTTAGGGTTCAGGGGTAGGTTTGGGTTTTGGGGTACAGGGTAATTTTAAGGGTTATGGGCTAGGTTTGGGATTTGGGGTACAGTGGTATTTTAGGGTTCAGGGGTAGGTTTGGGTTTGGGGTACAGGGGTACTTTTAGGGTTCAGGGGTAGGTTTGGGTTTTGGGGTACAGGGGTATTTTAAGGGTTCAAGGCTAGGTTTGGGTTTTGGGATACAGGGGTATTTTAGGTTCTGGGCTAGGTTTGTGTTTTGGGGTACAGGGGTATTTTTAGGGTTCAGGGGTAGGTTTGGGTTTTGGGGTACAGGGGTATTTTAGGGGTTATGGGCTAGATTTGGGTTTTGGGGTACAGTGGTATTTTAGGGTTCAGGGCTAGGTTTGGGTTTTGGGGTACAGGGGTATTTTTAGGGTTCAGGGGTAGGTTTGGGTTTTGAGGTACAGGGGTATTTATAGGGTTTAGGGATAGGTTTGGGTTTTGGGGTACAGGGTATATTTATAGGGTTAAGATGGGTTAGTGTTTAAGGGTGTTGGGGTATTTTATAGAGTAAGGGTGGGTTATGATTATGGGGTGCAGGGGTATTTAAAGTAGGGGTGGGCAGAATTGGCGCGAACTTGGTACAATAAATCCGCAATATTTCGGTCTGTCAGATTTCCAATTGTTAAAACAGAAACCTCATATATTCAAGGTAAAATAACAAGTATTTCTACATGCTAAAATGCATATAGTCATTTCACAAAAGTGAAATTAGCTTCCAGCAAGCAGTGAGAGAGGTGATGATTTTGAGATCAAGCCCCTGCAAAGCATTATGGGACGAGATTAGCAGTGGGAAGTGAATATTATTATAGTATCCAAATAATTCTACAAAGAGCTGCAGTTCACCTCGTCGTCCCTAGTTATCCCTGATGAGGCAAATGCATTAGCATTTAAAATATTATACATCAAGCTGCAGTTCACCTCGTGGTCACTAGATGTCTCTGATGAGGCAAATGCAATAGCATTTAAAATATTACACATCAAGCTGCAGTTCACCTCGTCGTCCCTAGAGGTCCCTGAT